>NC_086453.1:71854045-72096545 GCF_028390025.1 Pseudophryne corroboree
GTGGAGCTTACAATCTATATTCCCTATCACACGTACTGTACATGCACACATTCACATTAGGGTTCATTTTGTAGGGATCCAATTAACCTACCAGTATACTTTTGGATTGTGGGAGGAAACCGGAGTACCCGGAGGAAACCCACACAAGTACGGGGAGAATATACAAACTCCACACCATTAGGGCCATGGCGGGATTTGAACACATGACCTTAGCGCTGTGAGGCAGTAATGATAACCATTACACCATCCTTACTGCCCAAGATTGGCATCTGCAAATGTACCTATATAATGTACATCACACCATGCACTCTATATTTTGTTGGGGGTTATTCAAATGTGGTTGGAGTTACTTCCTGATGCGCAGAGTACTGATTATGGGGTTGGATCCATTCTGTGTGTGTGCGCGAATGGGTTCTGCAATGTAGGATGGCAGCAGACTGTCAGTAATTGACAATCTGCTGCCATTTGGAGGGCGGGGGGAGTGAGGCGGCAGTGGCCTCCATTTGTGAAAACAGAGGCATGTTGACGCAGTGTAGGGAGAGGTAAGAAGCCAAGGATCTCCATGGTTGCACAGAGATTTCCTGGCCGCCCAATGGTGAGTGAGTGATCCGATACTGTATCCTCCTATGACTCAGGCTGGATTAGTGCTACAGCAGGAGGCATCTGCTTGTAATAGATACTGTACCTCCTGCAGCAGTCTAAGGAAGTAGCAGTGATAGCAACTCCAACCAGATCTGAATCAGGCCCGCTGTGCTGAGAGGCCAGTTCATGGAAGACTTGAAAACAGTCTTTTCATCTTTATGACAAGTGAGATACATTTTAAATCAGCTTTTTCTTTGTATTTGATACATATCGGTTTTATAATTGGTTTCCTTCATTTTGATCTCTTTGTGCAGGAAAGGCGATCAGGAATTATGCTTTCTCTGGCTGTGCCACACCGGGATCATGTGAAGCTGCAATGGCCGACTTAAAAGGAGTAGCGCCATATAACCTAAATGGGCTGAGTTGCTTTAGTCCGTAATGAGAAATGTAAGATGCAATTGCAATAAAATAAAAAGAATTGTACACTGAACATAAACAGCCGTGCAGCTGTGTCTTCATTACTAATATGTTTTTAGGGCTGCCCGTCAAAAATTAAAAAAGGGTATAATAGAGGCAAAAAGGGCCTTTTCTGTTAAACTCGAAAGCAAGTTTAAAAATGATAAAGATGCAAAAAGTCTGTGGAAAGGTATTCAAGATATCTCTGACTACAAAGTTAATAAGAACCCCTCTCATAAAGAGGCTGACAGTTCCCTAGGGGAGACATTAAACATATTTTACTCTCGTTTTGATAGCATGGCTGTTTCCCCTGTAGACTGGGATGGGAATCTGGAGAACGCGGAGCCCCTGGTACTGGATGAATTGTCTGTCAGACGGTGCTTTGCCAGTTCTAAATCAGGTAAGGCCCCCGGCCCAGATGGGATTCCGGGAAATGTTATCAAGACATGTGCTGAGCAGTTGGCTGGGATTTTTACTATAATTTTTAACCTTTCTCTTGCCACTTGTCATGTGCCTAAGTGTTTTAAGTCATCTATTATTGTCCCGGTCCCCAAAAATGGTAAGGCCAGTGAGCCAAACGATTACCGACCAATTGCTCTGACATCTCTTATAATGAAGGCCTTTGAAAGATTGGTTATGGGACACATAAAAAAAAGTATCCCAGCCAATCTGGATCCTTTTCAATTTGCATATAAAGCAAATAGGTCGACAGATGACGCTGCTATCACCTTGATTCATCGTGTGGCTACCCATCTAGAATCCACATGTTCCTCTGCGAGAATTTTGTTCGTGGATTACAGTTCGGCATTTAATACAGTAATCCCAACATCATTAGTGTTTAAATTATCTGAGTTGGGATTGAATAACTTTGTATGTAGATGGATCTTGGATTTCTTGACTAACAGGCCCCAATCTGTTAGATTGTACAATTCCCTGTCAAGCGAACTTGTAATCAGTACAGGGGTGCCTCAGGGTTGTGTACTGAGTCCCCTGCTGTACTCTCTGTTTACCTATGATTGCCATTCAAATTCGGAGTCAGTTCACATTATTAAATTTGCCGATGATATCGCAGTCGTAGGTTTAATAAGTAAGGACGATGAGTCAGAATATAGATCTGAGGTCGCTAGGTTAGAAGCTTGGAGTCAAACTAATCACTTAATTTTAAATGTAAAAAAAACAAAAGAAATGATTGTAGATTTTAGGAAAATTCACATGCAGCCTTCTTGTCCCCTAGTCGTAAATAACCAGGTTGTGGAGACAGTTGAGTCCTTTAAATTCCTGGGTATTAACATCTCCAATGACCTGTCTTGGGGTATCCATACACGATGTGTTGTTAAAAAATCTCAACAACGCCTGTTTTTATTGAGGAAAATGCGCATGGCAGGGATACGTAAGGAGATTTTAGTAAACTTTTATTCAGCAATTTTAGAGAGTGTCCTCACATACGGAATTATAGTATGGTTTGGAAACTGTACTGCTATAGAACGTAAGTCCCTTCAGAGAGTGGTTAAAACTGCAAGTAGAGTAATTGGAGTCAGCCTGCCCTGTATTCAGGATATATATGAAAAAAGGCTCCTCACTAAGGTGAAAAGTATTCTGGGAGATCTATCTCATCCAAATGGGGGGATGTTTTCTGTGTTGCCATCTAATAGGCGTTACCGTTCTATTCTTTGTCGGACAAACCGGTTAAGGGGTAGTTTTTTCCCAAAAGCAATAAACATGTTAAACCAGATAGGACCGAGATAAATTGACAATTGGGAATGTCTTGGGTTTAGGAGTGCTCTCTTCGTTCTGTTCTTATGGTCTCTGTATATGCTTGCTTTTTAGTTTCGTTGATTGTTCATTGAACTATTGATGACAATAAAGTATTATTATTATTACTAACAAGTTCCAATTATTTTTGAAAGATCAGGGCCCCCGAAACGTAAATGATTCACATGCAGCGTTTTGTTTTCAGCCTGCTTGATCTTGTTTATACAGTACATGTGTCCCAGCTTTGCCAGTCCATTGTAATGTATATATAGCTGGAGCGTGCAAACATACACAACCTGCTGTGCCAAGACTTGTGTGCTGCATTGCGCATGTATCGCAGTCACAACATAAAAGAACATACCATTAAGAAATATGGTGTACCACCAGCCCACCACTGAGGCATAATTTATAAGGGGCATTTCTGTGTGTGGGACATAAAATGGTGTCAGTGGCATAATGGTGTGTGGCATAATATGTAAAAGGCATTATGGTGTGTGGTATAATATGTAAGGCATTACGGCATGTGGCATAATGTGTAATGGGTGTTACGGTGTCTGGCATAATGTGTAATGGGCAATACGGTGTGTGGCATAATGTGTAATAAGCATTAGAGGGTGTGGCATAATGTGTAATGGGCATTACGGTGTTTGACATAATGTGCCCATGCCTCTATTGTCATGTAGCCACTCCCCTGGTTTTGTGTGACCACGCCCCCTCTTGGCACGTGACCACACCTATTTTTACTATCAGTACCACTAGGAAAAAATTTGTACTTGCAGCACTGCCCTTAACTTAACCCGTACCCCAATTCTCACCTTCAGGATGTCGGCTGTCTGTGTTCCAACGCCGGTGTCCTGAGTGCTGTCGGGATTCCGGTGTCAGTCACATGACCTCTGGAATGCTGTAGAAATCCCATCTATACATTGGATTTCAGCAAATAGTATAGAATATCTTGTCAGCCAGTAAACACCTTAAGAGGGTATTTATTAAAGCTTCTGTTGAGGACAAATGGAGAAGTTGTGCATAAGGACCAATCAGAATCTAGCTATCCTTTATCTAGTATATTCTATAAAACTATATCTAGAATGTACGTGATTGGTTGAAATGGGCAATACTGTATCTCCACCATTGTCCTGTTTTGAAGGCTTGGCACATCTCCCAGTTAGTGGCTAAAAGCTGACAGCAAACATGATCTGTTTACTAGGCCAAACTAGTCTCTTCATTAGAGCAAATGTATCTACAGTCTTTATCTGACACTATTACATGTGTACGGAGATTGATCTGAGATCTGATTGTCTGACAACCTGTCTAAATGACAAGCACTGAGAGTCAGTGGAGGAGATGTTTTGAATGACACATTTTTATGAATGAAAAGTAAAATTACCTTAAATACTGTAGTTCAGTTAATGCAGTGTTGCCCTCATTAGCAACGTTTAGCCTTTTTATTATTTATTTTAGCAGAGGTTATTGCAGACAGAATATATGTGGGGAAATACTGTAGGCAGGAGAGTGACATCACACTGTACAATAATCCCGGTAGACTGTAATATTGACCAATCACTATTAGGGAAGTTTCATGATCCATGTTCATTGTTATGTTTACGTTATAAAATAGATAGAGCCCTCTTTCAATCACATAGCCACCCCCTGGAGACACATAGATGCACAAGGGTGTAGTGTGGGTGAAGCCACTGCAGCACAAGCTCCAGGCACCAACAATGATGAAGAGCACCTCACAGCCAGCAAAACCAGCGGTACTCAGGGCAATTTGCAAAGGTGGCTGAGGCTGTGTGAGCACCAGGGCTCACTGTGTCTGGATGTGCCCTACTACAAGCTGCCCCCCTGACCAGTCTCCTGCAGTGCTTACATTACATTCATCTCTCTCCTTCCTGTTACTCCACACCAAATTTTCCTCCCTCACAGCTACAAACTAGAGATGAGCGGGTTCGGTTTCTCTGAAACCGAACCCGCACGAACTTCATGTTTTTTTTACGGGTCCGAGCAGACTCGGATCCTCCCGCCTTGCTCGGTTAACCCGAGCGCGCCCGAACGTCATCATGACGCTGTCGGATTCTCGCGAGACTCGGATTCTGTATAAGGAGCCGCGCGTCGCCGCCATTTTCACACGTGCATTGAGATTGATAGGGAGAGGACGTGGCTGGCGTCCTCTCCATTAGAAATTAGATTAGAAGAGAGAGAGAGATTGTGCAGAGTCAGACAGAGTTTACCACAGTGACCAGTGCAGTTGTTGTTAGTTAACTTTTATTTATTTTAATATAATATATCCGTTCTCTGCTATATCCGTTCTCTGCCTGAAAAAAAACGATACACAGCAGCAGCCAGTCACACAGTGTGACTCAGTCTGTGTGCACTCAGCTCAGCCCAGTGTGCTGCACATCAATGTATAAAAGGCAAAGCTTATAATAATTGTGGGGGAGACTGGGGAGCACTGCAGGTTGTTATAGCAGGAGCCCCCAGGAGTACATAATATTATATTAATTTAAAATTAAACAGTGCACACTTTTGCTGCAGGAGTGCCACTGCCAGTGTGACTAGTGGTGACCAGTGCCTGACCACCAGTATAGTAGTATATTGTTGTATGTATTGTATACTATCTCTTTATCAACCAGTCTATATTAGCAGCAGACACAGTACAGTGCGGTAGTTCACGGCTGTGGCTACCTCTGTGTCGGCAGTCGGAACTCGGCAGGCAGTCCGTCCATCCATAATTGTATTACAGTATATACCACCTAACCGTGGTATTTTTTTTTCTTTCTTTATACCGTCGTCATAGTGTCATACTAGTTGTTACGAGTATACTACTATCTCTTTATCAACCAGTGTACAGTGCGGTAGTTCACGGCTGTGGCTACCTCTGTGTCGGCAGTCGGCAGGCAGTCCGTCCATCCATAATTGTATTATTATTATAATATATACCACCTAACCGTGGTTTTTTTTTCATTCTTTATACCGTCATAGTGTCATACTAGTTGTTACGAGTATACTACTATCTCTTTATCAACCAGTGTACAGTGCGGTAGTTCACGGCTGTGGCTACCTCTGTGTCGGCAGTCGGCAGGCAGTCCGTCCATCCATAATTGTATTATTATTATAATATATACCACCTAACCGTGGTTTTTTTTTCATTCTTTATACCGTCGTCATAGTGTCATACTAGTTGTTACGAGTATACTACTATCTCTTTATCAACCAGTGTACAGTGCGGTAGTTCACGGCTGTGGCTACCTCTGTGTCGGCAGTCGGCAGGCAGTCCGTCCATCCATAGTTGTATTATTATTATAATATATACCACCTAACCGTGGTTTTTTTTTCATTCTTTATACCGTCGTCATAGTGTCATACTAGTTGTTACGAGTATACTACTATCTCTTTATCAACCAGTGTACAGTGCGGTAGTTCACGGCTGTGGCTACCTCTGTGTCGGCAGTCGGCAGGCAGTCCGTCCATCCATAATTGTATTATTATTATAATGTATACCACCTAACTGTGGTATTTTTTTTTCTTTCTTTATACCGTCGTCATAGTGTCATACTAGTTGTTACGAGTATACTACTATCTCTTTATCAACCAGTGTACAGTGCGGTAGTTCACGGCTGTGGCTACCTCTGTGTCGGCAGTCGGCAGGCAGTCCGTCCATCCATAATTGTATTATTATTATAATATATACCACCTAACTGTGGTATTTTTTTTTCTTTCTTTATACCGTCGTCATAGTGTCATACTAGTTGTTACGAGTATACTACTATCTCTTTATCAACCAGTGTACAGTGCGGTAGTTCACGGCTGTGGCTACCTCTGTGTCGGCAGTCGGCAGGCAGTCCGTCCATCCATAATTGTATTATTATTATAATATATACCACCTAACCGTGGTTTTTTTTTCATTCTTTATACCGTCGTCATAGTGTCATACTAGTTGTTACGAGTATACTACTATCTCTTTATCAACCAGTGTACAGTGCGGTAGTTCACGGCTGTGGCTACCTCTGTGTCGGCAGTCGGCAGGCAGTCCGTCCATCCATAATTGTATTATTATTATAATATATACCACCTAACTGTGGTATTTTTTTTTCTTTCTTTATACCGTCGTCATAGTGTCATACTAGTTGTTACGAGTATACTACTATCTCTTTATCAACCAGTGTACAGTGCGGTAGTTCACGGCTGTGGCTACCTCTGTGTCGGCAGTCGGCAGGCAGTCCGTCCATCCATAATTGTATTATTATTATAATATATACCACCTAACCGTGGTTTTTTTTTCATTCTTTATACCGTCATAGTGTCATACTAGTTGTTACGAGTATACTACTATCTCTTTATCAACCAGTGTACAGTGCGGTAGTTCACGGCTGTGGCTACCTCTGTGTCGGCAGTCGGCAGGCAGTCCGTCCATCCATAATTGTATTATTATTATAATATATACCACCTAACTGTGGTATTTTTTTTTCTTTCTTTATACCGTCGTCATAGTGTCATACTAGTTGTTACGAGTATACTACTATCTCTTTATCAACCAGTGTACAGTGCGGTAGTTCACGGCTGTGGCTACCTCTGTGTCGGCAGTCGGCAGGCAGTCCGTCCATCCATAATTGTATTATTATTATAATATATACCACCTAACCGTGGTTTTTTTTTCATTCTTTATACCGTCATAGTGTCATACTAGTTGTTACGAGTATACTACTATCTCTTTATCAACCAGTGTACAGTGCGGTAGTTCACGGCTGTGGCTACCTCTGTGTCGGCACTCGGCAGGCAGTCCGTCCATCCATAATTGTATTATTATTATAATATATACCACCTAACCGTGGTTTTTTTTTCATTCTTTATACCGTCGTCATAGTGTCATACTAGTTGTTACGAGTATACTACTATCTCTTTATCAACCAGTGTACAGTGCGGTAGTTCACGGCTGTGGCTACCTCTGTGTCGGCAGTCGGCAGGCAGTCCGTCCATCCATAATTGTATTATTATTATAATATATACCACCTAACCGTGGTTTTTTTATACCACCTAACCGTGGCAGTCCGTCCATAATTGTATACTAGTATCCAATCCATCCATCTCCATTGTTTACCTGAGGTGCCTTTTAGTTCTGCCTATAAAATATGGAGAACAAAAAAGTTGAGGTTCCAAAATTAGGGAAAGATCAAGATCCACTTCCACCTCGTGCTGAAGCTGCTGCCACTAGTCATGGCCGAGACGATGAAATGCCAGCAACGTCGTCTGCCAAGGCCGATGCCCAATGTCATAGTACAGAGCATGTCAAATCCAAAACACCAAATATCAGAAAAAAAAGGACTCCAAAACCTAAAATAAAATTGTCGGAGGAGAAGCGTAAACTTGCCAATATGCCATTTACCACACGGAGTGGCAAGGAACGGCTGAGGCCCTGGCCTATGTTCATGGCTAGTGGTTCAGCTTCACATGAGGATGGAAGCACTCAGCCTCTCGCTAGAAAACTGAAAAGACTCAAGCTGGCAAAAGCACCGCAAAGAACTGTGCGTTCTTTGAAATCCCAAATCCACAAGGAGAGTCCAATTGTGTCGTTTGCGATGCCTGACCTTCCCAACACTGGACGTGAAGAGCATGCGCCTTCCACTATTTGCATGCCCCCTGCAAGTGCTGGAAGGAGCACCCGCAGTCCAGTTCCTGATAGTCAGATTGAAGATGTCAGTGTTGAAGTACACCAGGATGAGGAGGATATGGGTGTTGCTGGCGCTGGGGAGGAAATTGACCAGGAGGATTCTGATGGTGAGGTGGTTTGTTTAAGTCAGGCACCCGGGGAGACACCTGTTGTCCGTGGGAGGAATATGGCCGTTGACATGCCAGGTGAAAATACCAAAAAAATCAGCTCTTCGGTGTGGAGGTATTTCACCAGAAATGCGGACAACAGGTGTCAAGCCGTGTGTTCCCTTTGTCAAGCTGTAATAAGTAGGGGTAAGGACGTTAACCACCTCGGAACATCCTCCCTTATACGTCACCTGCAGCGCATTCATAATAAGTCAGTGACAAGTTCAAAAACTTTGGGTGACAGCGGAAGCAGTCCACTGACCAGTAAATCCCTTCCTCTTGTAACCAAGCTCACGCAAACCACCCCACCAACTCCCTCAGTGTCAATTTCCTCCTTCCCCAGGAATGCCAATAGTCCTGCAGGCCATGTCACTGGCAAGTCTGACGAGTCCTCTCCTGCCTGTGATTCCTCCGATGCGTCCTTGCGTGTAACGCCTACTGCTGCTGGCGCTGCTGTTGTTGCCGCTGGGAGTCGATGGTCATCCCAGAGGGGAAGTCGTAAGCCCACTTGTACTACTTCCAGTAAGCAATTGACTGTTCAACAGTCCTTTGCGAGGAAGATGAAATATCACAGCAGTCATCCTACTGCAAAGCGGATAACTGAGTCCTTGACAACTATGTTGGTGTTAGACGTGCGTCCGGTATCCGCCGTTAGTTCACAGGGAACTAGACAATTTATTGAGGCAGTGTGCCCCCGTTACCAAATACCATCTAGGTTCCACTTCTCTAGGCAGGCGATACCGAGAATGTACACGGACGTCAGAAAAAGACTCACCAGTGTCCTAAAAAATGCAGTTGTACCCAATGTCCACTTAACCACGGACATGTGGACAAGTGGAGCAGGGCAGGGTCAGGACTATATGACTGTGACAGCCCACTGGGTAGATGTATGGACTCCCGCCGCAAGAACAGCAGCGGCGGCACCAGTAGCAGCATCTCGCAAACGCCAACTCTTTCCTAGGCAGGCTACGCTTTGTATCACCGCTTTCCAGAATACGCACACAGCTGAAAACCTCTTACGGCAACTGAGGAAGATCATCGCGGAATGGCTTACCCCAATTGGACTCTCCTGTGGATTTGTGGCATCGGACAACGCCAGCAATATTGTGTGTGCATTAAATATGGGCAAATTCCAGCACGTCCCATGTTTTGCACATACCTTGAATTTGGTGGTGCAGAATTTTTTAAAAAACGACAGGGGCGTGCAAGAGATGCTGTCGGTGGCCAGAAAAATTGCGGGACACTTTCGGCGTACAGGCACCACGTACAGAAGACTGGAGCACCACCAAAAACTACTGAACCTGCCCTGCCATCATCTGAAGCAAGAAGTGGTAACGAGGTGGAATTCAACCCTCTATATGCTTCAGAGGTTGGAGGAGCAGCAAAAGGCCATTCAAGCCTATACAATTGAGCACGATATAGGAGATGGAATGCACCTGTCTCAAGTGCAGTGGAGAATGATTTCAACGTTGTGCAAGGTTCTGATGCCCTTTGAACTTGCCACACGTGAAGTCAGTTCAGACACTGCCAGCCTGAGTCAGGTCATTCCCCTCATCAGGCTTTTGCAGAAGAAGCTGGAGGCATTGAAGAAGGAGCTAACACGGAGCGATTCCGCTAGGCATGTGGGACTTGTGGATGCAGCCCTTAATTCGCTTAACAAGGATTCACGGGTGGTCAATCTGTTGAAATCAGAGCACTACATTTTGGCCACCGTGCTCGATCCTAGATTTAAAGCCTACCTTGGATCTCTCTTTCCGGCAGACACAGGTCTGCTGGGGTTGAAAGACCTGCTGGTGACAAAATTGTCAAGTCAAGCGGAACGCGACCTGTCAACATCTCCTCCTTCACATTCTCCCGCAACTGGGGGTGCGAGGAAAAGGCTCAGAATTCCGAGCCCACCCGCTGGCGGTGATGCAGGGCAGTCTGGAGCGACTGCTGATGCTGACATCTGGTCCGGACTGAAGGACCTGACAACGATTACGGACATGTCGTCTACTGTCACTGCATATGATTCTCTCAACATTGATAGAATGGTGGAGGATTATATGAGTGACCGCATCCAAGTAGGCACGTCACACAGTCCGTACTTATACTGGCAGGAAAAAGAGGCAATTTGGAGGCCCTTGCACAAACTGGCTTTATTCTACCTAAGTTGCCCTCCCACAAGTGTGTACTCCGAAAGAGTGTTTAGTGCCGCCGCTCACCTTGTCAGCAATCGGCGTACGAGGTTACATCCAGAAAATGTGGAGAAGATGATGTTCATTAAAATGAATTATAATCAATTCCTCCGCGGAGACATTGACCAGCAGCAATTGCCTCCACAAAGTACACAGGGAGCTGAGATGGTGGATTCCAGTGGGGACGAATTGATAATCTGTGAGGAGGGGGATGTACACGGTGATATATCGGAGGGTGAAGATGAGGTGGACATCTTGCCTCTGTAGAGCCAGTTTGTGCAAGGAGAGATTAATTGCTTCTTTTTTTGGGGGGGTCCAAACCAACCCGTCATATCAGTCACAGTCGTGTGGCAGACCCTGTCACTGAAATGATGGGTTGGTTAAAGTGTGCATGTCCTGTTTTGTTTATACAACATAAGGGTGGGTGGGAGGGCCCAAGGACAATTCCATCTTGCACCTCTTTTTTCTTTTCTTTTTCTTTGCATCATGTGCTGATTGGGGAGGGTTTTTTGGAAGGGACATCCTGCGTGACACTGCAGTGCCACTCCTAGATGGGCCCGGTGTTTGTGTCGGCCACTAGGGTCGCTTATCTTTCTCACACAGTCAGCTACCTCATTGCGCCTCTTTTTTTCTTTGCGTCATGTGCTGTTTGGGGAGGGTTTTTTGGAAGGGACATCCTGCGTGACACTGCAGTGCCACTCCTAGATGGGCCCGGTGTTTGTGTCGGCCACTAGGGTCGCTTATCTTACTCACACAGCGACCTCGGTGCAAATTTTAGGACTAAAAATAATATTGTGAGGTGTGATGTGTTCAGAATAGGCTGAAAATGAGTGTAAATTATGTTTTTTGAGGTTAATAATACTTTGGGATCAAAATTACCCCCAAATTCTATGATTTAAGCTGTTTTTTAGGGTTTTTTGAAAAAAACACCCGAATCCAAAACACACCCGAATCCGACAAAAAAAATTCGGTGAGGTTTTGCCAAAACGCGGTCGAACCCAAAACACGGCCGCGGAACCGAACCCAAAACCAAAACACAAAACCCGAAAAATTTCAGGCGCTCATCTCTACTACAAACCCCCTGCCCATCTGCAGTACCTCTCACCTCCCCTCCCCCTCTCATTTGTTCTTTCCTGCACTCTCCCCACTACACCTTCAAACTCACCCCATCCGTGGCTCCGCCTCCCCATATCCCCCACAACAGTTCCCCTTTCCTGCTTTGTCTACCCCCACAGTTTCAAACTCACACCATCTGTGGCCCCCCCTCCCACCATCCTCCACACCAGTACCTGTTTTCTGCATTACATCCCATTGCATCAATCTCTCCAGCTGCTTCTGCAGAAGCCTGATGAGGGGAATGACCTGACTCAAGCTGGCAGTGTCTGAACTGACTTCACGTGTGGCAAGTTCAAAGGGTTGCAGAACTTTGCACAAAGTTGAAATCATTCTCCACCGCGCTTGAGTCAGGTGCATTCCCCCTCCTTTGCCTATATCGTGGGCAGATGTATAGGCTTGAATAGCCTTTTGCTGCTCCACCATCCTCTGAAGCATATAGAGGGTTGAATTCCACCTCGTTACCACCTCTTGCTTCAGCTGATGGCGGGGCAGGTACTGCTGCTCCAGTCTTCGGCACACGGTGGCTGAATGCCGAAAGTGGCCCACAATTCTTCGGGACACCGACAGCATCTCTTGCACGCCCCTGTCATTTTTTAAATAATTCTGCACCACCAAATTCTATGTATGTGCAAAACATGGGATGTGCTGGAATTTGCCCAGATGTAATGCACACACAATATTGCTGGCATTGTCCGATGTCACAAATCCCCAGGAGAGTCCAATTGGGGTAAGCCATTCTGCGATGATGTTCCTCAGTTTCCGTAAGAGGTTGTCAGCTGTGTGCCTCTTATAGAAAGCGGTGATACAAAGCGTAGCCTGCCTAGGAACAAGTTGGCGTTTGCGAGATGCTGCTACTGGTGCCGCCGCTGCTGTTCTTGCTGAGGGAGGCAATACATCTACTCAGTGTGCTGTCACAGTCATATAGTCCTGAGTCTGCCCTGCTCCACTTGTCCACATGTCCGTGGTTATGTGGACATTGGGTACAACTGCATTTTTTAGGACACTGGTGACTCTTTTTCTGACGTCTGTGTACATTCTCGGTATCGCCTGCCTAGAGAAGTGGAACCTAGATGGCATTTGGTACCGGGGACACACTACCTCAAGATATTCTCTAAGTCCCTGTGAACTAACGGAGGATACTGGACGCACGTCTAACACCAACACAGCTGCCAAGGCCTGAGTTATCTGCTTTGCAGCAGGATGACTGCTGTGATATTTCATCTTCCTCGCAAAGGACTGTTGGACAGTCAATTGCTTACTGGAAGTAGTACAAGTGGTCTTCCGACTTCCCCTATGGGATGATGATCGACTCCCAGCAGCAACAACAGCAGAGCCAGGAGCAGTAGGCGTTACACTCAAGGATCCATCGGAGGAATCCCAGTCAGGAGAGGACTCGTCAGACTTGACAGTGACATGGCCTGCAGGACTATTGGCGTTCCTGTCTAAGGGGGAAATTGACATTGAGGGAGTTGGTGGGGTGGTTTGCAGGAGCTTGGGTACAAGAGGAAGGGATTTAGTGGTCAGTGGACTGCTTCCACTGTCACCCAAAGTTTTTGAACTTGTCAATGACTTCTGATGAATGCGCTCCAGGTGACGTATAAGGGAGGATGTTCCTAGGTGGTTAACGTCCTTACCCCTACTTTTTACAGCTTGGCAAAGGCAATACACAGCTTGACACCTGTTGTCCGCATTTGTGTTAAAATAATTCCACACCGAAGAGGTGATTTTTTTTGTATTTTGACCAGGTATGTCAATGGCCTTATTCATCCCACGGACAACAACTGTCTCCCCGTGTGCGTGACTTAAACAAACCACATCACCATCAGAATCCTCATCGTCAACTTCCTCCTCAGCGCCAGCAACACCCATATCCTCATCCTGGTGTACTTCAACAGTGACATCTTCAATTTCAATATCAGGAACCGGAGTGTGGGTGCTCCTTCCAGCACTTGCAGGGGGCGTGCAAATGGTGGAAGGAGCCACCTCTTCCCGTCCAGTGTTGGGAAGGTCAGGCATCGCAACCGACACAATTGGATTCTCCTTGGGGATTTGTGATTTAGAAGAACGCACAGTTCTTTGCTGTGCTCTTGCCAGCTTAACTCTTTTCTTTTTTCTAGCGGGAGGATGAGTGCTTCCATCCTCATGTGAAGCTGAACCACTAGCCATGAACATAGGCCAGGGCCTCAGCCATTCCTTGCCACTACGTGTCATAAATGGCATATTGGCAAGTTTACACTTCTCCTCAGACGATTTTCATTTAGATTTTTGGGTCCTCATTTTACTGAACTTTTGCTTTTTGGATTTGACACGCTCTCTCCTATGACATTGGGCATCGGCCTTGGCAGACGACGTTGATGGCATTTCATCGTCTCTGCCATGACTAGTGGCAGCAGCTTCAGCACTAGGTGGAAGTGGATCTTGATCTTTCCCTATTTTACCCTCCACATTTTTGTTCTCCATTTTTTAATGTGTGGAATTATATGCCAGTAATATACAACAATGGCCTACTGTACTACTATATACTGTTGGTCACCAAAATGCTGCACTGTCTTACTATATACTGCTCACAACAATGCAGCACAGATGTGGATACTTGATGTGACACGGAGCTAGCTGCAAAATACAGCAATGTCCTACTGTACTGTACTACTATATACTGGTGGTCACCCAAATGCTGCACTGTCTTACTATATACTGCTCACAACAATGCAGCACAGATATGTAATGGATACTTGCAGTGACACGGAGCTGCAAGATACAGCAATGGCCTACTGTACTGTACTACTATATACTGTTGGTCACCAAAATGCTGCACTGTACTACTATATATACTGCTCACAAAAATGCAGCACAGATATGGAATGGATACTTGCAGTGACACGGAGCTGCAAGATACAGCAATGGCCTACTGAACTGTACAACTATATACTGTTGGTCACCAAAATGCTGCACTGTACTACTATATATACTGCTCACAAAAATGCAGCACAGATATGGAATGAATACTTGCAGTGACACGGAGCTGCAAGATACAGCAATGGCTTACTGTACTGTACAACTATATACTGTTGGTCACCAAAATGCTGCACTGTACTGCTATACATACTGCTCACAAAAATGCAGCACAGATATGGAATGGATACTTGCAGTGACACGGAGCTGCAAGATACAGCAATGGCCTACTGTACTGTACAACTATATACTGTTGGTCACCAAAATGCAGCACACTGAACACAGATATTTGCAGCACACTGAGCACAGATATGGAGCTTTTCAGGCAGAGAACGTAGATATTTGCAGCACACTGAGCACAGATATGGAGCTTTTCAGGCAGAGAACGTAGCCACTTCCTCTCCGTTCAATCTCCAATGCACGAGTGAAAATGGCGGCGATGCACAGCTCTTTAAATAGAATACGAATCTCGCGATAATCCGACAGCGGGACGATGACATTCGGTCACGTTCGGGTTAACCGAGCAAGACGGGAAGATCCAAGGCTGGCTCGGACCCGTGAAAACCACGTGAAGTTCGGGGGGGTTCGGATCTCGACGAACCGAACCCGCTCACCTCTAATTATAATAACACATGTTCTGCGCATTACATGTTTTTGTTCACTTTATCAGTTTACACTGTCACTGTGATTGTTTACAGCGGTTCCCTTGGTGACAGTCCTGGCGCCCTGTTGGACAGCCCCTAATGACAATGTATGCGGTCAGGTGACTGGAAGCCGGACCGGAAGCGCAGAGTCAAGAAACCGAGCGGCGGCTTGACGGGGACGGCTGGAGGCACGCTGTTACAGGTATATACTTTTTTGTTTGCTCACTTTACACTTGTGTGTGTCCTGAAGACGGGGCCGCCGTGCCCAAAACGTTGATAATAAACAGCACCGCTTTCTTCACCTATTCATCAGTCTTCTGAGTGCCGCCGTTTGTAGATCTCTTTATATATACAGGCTGTCCAGGCCTGTCAGGAAGACGTCGGAGCATATTTTTGGGCTGCAAGTTGCATAGGAGTGCCAGACCCACATTGCGCTTATATGTATATATACATGTACTAAGCAGTGATAAAAGTGGAGAAGTGAGCCAGTGGAGAAGTTGCCCGTGGCAACCAATCAGCTGCTCTGTATATGTTTATAGTATGCAAATTATAAATGTTACTTCGATGCTGAATGGTTGCCATGGCAACTTCTCCACTGGCTCACTTCTCCACTTTTATCACTGCTTAGTACATGCCCCCCTAAATCTGGTGTAGGCTCTTACTTGCAATCTGTGGCAATATCCTTTCGCCAGGAGCGGACCTTTGCTCGACATCCAATTTCTGCATGATTTAGGGCATTATGCAAATCGCCTCCTAAAACATAGACGTACACTTTGATTTGGTGATATTTCCATATAATTGCTTCTGTCCGTGTACGTGGTGTGATTTTAAAACATCTATATATTCCAAAATTTTTAGATATATATAAATAATATTGGTTAAGGTGGACATGTTATTAAGCAAAGGACCATACATTCTCAACAATTAAGAATAATTATTTATTTTACTAAATGTTGACAATCAAGAGTGATAAAAATAAATGCTACAGATTTTTTCTGTAGTTACAATGCGGAGGTAATAAGAAGCAGAGAGAGCAGGAGCAGATAGCACCGGCTTGTTGCTGTAACGCTGCTAGTTGTTGCTGTTATTACGCTGGGTGAAATAAATGTTGGCTTCAGATTCCCGTTGCAAAGACTTCCTGAGCAGTGTACGGGGGTTAGTGAGAATTGGAACCACCCTGCGATAAAATAAAACTGCACGCTGACGTGGTTAGATGAACATTGTTTTGCAAACACAGGAATGGAAAAGTTATCTGTAAAAGACAGAAAATATAGAATGACAATGAGTTAGTTTATGAATGTACAAGCCTTTGTATACAGTGACATTGGCGTTTCTATAATGGGTGCAATGGGTGTGCGGTTCACACGGGCCCCTGGGTCTAGGGGGGGCCCACACCGCACCCATTGCACCCATTTTAACACTTACCTTTCCGGAGTCCAGTGCTGGGACCTGCAATTGCGGCAGAAATCGACACCAAAATGGCCGCCGCGCATGCGCGGTAGCCAAATTGGTCTCTGGATCATGGCGGGCGCCATGTTTCCGGATACATGCACATGCGCAGTAGACTCCGGCACAATGCCGGAGTCTACAGCGCCGTACAGAGAAGGGGGCCCACCCGGAGGTGCACACGGGCCCCCTCCTCTGTAGAAACGCCCCTGTACAGTGAACTAACTTGATTTGACCATTAACATTCTATTAGCATCAACCAGCTGGCACGGTCACATGGGATGCGACTGCTGACAAATGGACATTCTCAGAGGCAGTTACATCCTATGCAACTGTGCACTCCCGCTGCATCCCTGCTGTTTAAAATAGGAAATCAAGTCTACACAAGTGCATAACTGGTTTCTTTCTGCGAGCCCGGTCCAGGGGTGTATGTAGGGGTCCGAACGCCCCTGGCAAAGTAAGGGGCTGGCGCCCCACACCCTCTACACACATTTGAAATAAGGTGTGTGTGAGTATTGGAAATGGGGCATGGTCTTGTAGGGGAAGGGCGTGGACACAATAGTACTTCCATTTCAGATTATGCCACACAGTAGTATCCCTTATTCACATTACACCACACAGTAGTGTCCCTTATTCACATTACACCATACAGTAGTGTCCCTTATTCACATTACACCATACAGTAGTGTCCCTTATTCACATTACACCATACAGTAGTGTCCCTTATTCACATTACACCACACAGTAGTGTCCCTTATTCACATTACACCACACAGTAGTGTCCCTTATTCACATTACACCATACAGTAGTGTCTCGTATTCACATTACACCATCCCTCCCCCCTAACTCTAACCCACCTTTCCCACAGCCTGACCCTAACCCGCGCCCCCAGACTCTTCAGTGGTGCCTAACCCTAACCTACCCTTCCTAATCTCCCTCCCTGCAGCCTAACCCTAACCCTTGCAGCCTAACCCTAACCCTCCGACGCGACTTGCCAGTGGAGACTTTATCACCAACTCGTTCCGGATTTTGGCATTCTGCATCACTATCTATGTTGGGATGCCAGCATCAGCATTCTGAGCAGTTTCGGGATGCTGGCGTCAGCTTTCCGACCACTGGGATGCCAAACGCTGGCATCTTGACTGCATCCCGAATGAAATGCTAATGAGATGCTGTGAGATGAGCCTCAAACGGACCCAGCCATTACCAAACACTATTAGTTGGATGGTAGAAGTGCTTCCTGTTAGAAAAACATCAGGGTGCCATCTCTTCCAAGATAAAATGATCAATTATTCAATTAACTGATATACATTTCCTTGAATGTGGCCTTGAAATAAGTAAGATGTGTATTTTCTTTATTACACTCAACAAGTTAAAGTTTTCGCTTACTTACTATTTACTTACGTCTAACATGCATGAAAATCGTGTAGTTTTCCAAGTACTACAGTCCCTTCTCCCAAACACTGACACTTTTTTATTATCTTCAACAACAAATAGATCTATAGCACTGTGCTATACAACAATTGCTGTGTACCTGGTGAGAGTCTTTTACTGCTGGTGCGGCACTGGTGTCCGTCAGCACCGTACTGCACTAGTGATCAGACCAGTGTCCAGCAGCACCGCACTTGTAATCAGACTCACAATAAACTACAGCTCCAAGGCACTGCACTAGTGATCAGACTCAAAATAAACTACAGTTTCCAGCAGCCCTTGCTGCCGGGAGCTTCCGGCAACAAGGGCTGGTTGGAGCTGTAGTTTATTTTGAGTCTGATTACAAGTGCGGTGCTGCCGGACACTAGTCTGATCACTAGTGCAGTATGGTGCTGACGGACACCGGCACCGCGCCGGTAGTAACAGACTCTCACCAGTTACAAGCTGACAGTACTACTTTTCTACCCTTTGGCCGCAGGTGGCACTGCCAGGCAGCGCCCCCACCTTGCCTGGCGCCCCTGGCGATTGCCATCCTGGCCAATGGGTAAATACGCCCCTGGCCCCGGTCTCCCGTCAGTGTTTTAGCAGTCTCTGACATTACTTCCCTGAAACACCATGTGCATGTGAATGGCATTCTAGAGTGCATGCAGTAAAAGTTAAATCCAGTGCAAGGGGGAGGACTGAGGTTTCCCTCCAACCACTCTTAGCGGATGGACTCTGATGATTGGTCCCCCTGTGACCCACTCTGATGAGCACTGCTGGAGGAGGAGGGGTAGGTAACCTCTGAGGTGTATCAATACTAGACACTGGGTGGATTAACAGATGCAGGGGAGTGGGGGGGGTTAATTCCACAAGGTCATTATTAACACTAGAGGGAATGGGGGTGGGGGGGTGGTACTATTAATACCATAAAGTTGCTGGGGAAAAACCACTGGGAGACATAGGCATTTCTGTAATGGGTCCACACTGCACATCCTGCACTCATATATTATACTTACCCCTCTGGAGTCCCGGAGTAGCTGCCCTGCAATGCTGACACTAATCACTTGGAAAATGGCAGCAGCAGCCATTTCCGAGTGATTTGCGCATACGCACTGGAAATGTCCCCCGGAACAAGCAGTGGCATCCATGTTCCCGGAGACCTGCACATGCGCAGTAGACTCTGGCATAATGCCAGAGTCTCCTTGCCGCCGGAGAGGAGGGGGCCCACGACGAAGACTGCATGCAGGTCCCCTCCTCTCTTAAAACTCCCCTCTGGGATATCTATTACTATTACATGGATGGAAGTTATCCACTTGTCTGGCATGGACAGGATGCGACCAGTCAGATAGAGAGTGTTAGCAGCGGCAGGGAAACTTCCCTCCGCTGCTGCTGTCAGAGGGACTGGAAGGTCCCCCTGCCTCCCTGCACCCTCCCCCAGTGTATGCTGTGCTGCCGATCACTGCTGATCGGTCAGCACTACAGGACCCCCCAACCCAGCGGCTGCAGTCAATGGCAGCCACTGGGAAAGTGTAAACCAACCACCCAAGGCCCCCTTGTGTACCTGGCAGCTGTCTGGAATGTAAAAAGTAATGTTGCGATGGTCACGATGTTACCAATGTTTTGACATTACCGATCTTCCCGACCGTTGTTCCGATGTTTGAGAATTTATTTATTTTTTCTTTGGGGAAAAAGAAATCATCAGTTAAGTGAGTAAAGGCACTGGGGATCTACTTTATCAATTCTTGGGGATCTATGCCCCTGAGGAATTCAGGGATAATGCTGTTGGAATATGTGTGAACAGATGGTAGTGGTATGGAGGAGTGTATGAACACACCAGCGGATAGCCTAATACTAAGAACAGCCCAATTTCTCAACCATTTATCTGGTTTATTAGTAGCAGTTGTAGTATAGCTGTACTCAGTTATATGCACTTGTCATGGAGCGGAGCTTGTGTGATGCACAGTGTTATACAGCTTGCCAGCCAGGGACCGTATTAGCTACCCCGTGGCTATTATCTGTAGCCACAGGGTGGGTGGGGGAGTGCCACCGTGCTGCCCAATCAGCAGTGAACTGATGCACGGCAGGCACAGGGGGAGGGATCCAGGAAGAAGAAGGGCTGGAAGGCCCATCTGAGAGTGGCAGCTGCTTGAAGATTATCTTCTACCAGCCGCACAGTGGCCATTTCTGACTGGTCGTATCAGATGTGACCATGTCAGGGAAATCCAAGCCTGGTATGGTGGCATCTGATTAGGCCGGACCAAGCAAGTGGTTAAGTGGTCTACGTAAACAACATATCTAGCTTTAGAATGTTAACTAGACAGTTGCTGATTCCACGTCTTGTAATGTGACTTTATGCAAATGGACAACAAACTCCTTCCCTTGTGCACATCTGTGCAGCCGAATGTGCAAGTACTGAGTGTCAGTGTCCAGAGCCTTACCCCTGGCGCGGTCTCCCGAGGGTTGCCATCCCGGTGGTTAGCTCAGTTGCGGCGGCGGGGTGCTGCTTGCAGTAGGTCCTTGGGCGTGTGTGCGGCTACCGGAGGTTGGAGTCTGGTGAGCCGGGTGCTGCGGCAGGTAGTCACTGCAGCAGAGCCCTCTGGTGGTGATTCTGTTCAGGAAGTCGGGGCCGGAGCTGAGCTTAAGCGCTGCAGCTGAGAATGTCCCCAGTGCTGGGGGCGGCCATGTTGGAGACCTGTGATCTACCAATTGAATCCACACTCTGCTTCCAGCCAATCTAGTGCAGTCTTCCCTTATAAAATGTGGCTGGCTCAGGGAGAGAGTGCCAGTGCTTCAAGTTACTTTCCTGTGAAAGGTGCTCCAGCTCTGTGCTCCCAGGCTGCTCCTGGTTCCCCGATTCCGTTTGACCTATTGCTGCTGTAGTCCTGTCGCTTAACCCGTCGCCACTTGTGGAGGCACTCACAGGGCTCCTGGTCATTAAGCAGCTTCAGGTGTTAAACGGTAGTTCCTGCGGGCGTCTCGCTAGCCCAAGCCACAGTCTTCGTTTCTTCCGAATCCGAGATCTTCAGCCTCGCCTTCCAAGCTCTAGCCACAGTAAAAGTTCTTCAACCTCGTCTATCAGTCACAAGCCACAGTCGTTCAGTTCTTCAAAACCCGTACTCCTTCAACCTCGTCTATCAGTCACAAGCCACAGTCTTTCAGTTCTTCAAAACCCGTACTCCTTCAACCTCGTCTATCAGTCACAAGCCACAGTCTTTCAGTTCTTTAAAATCCGGACTCCTTCAGCCTCGTCTACCCACCACAAACCACAGTCTTTTCAGTTCCTCAAATACCCGTGATCATCAGCTCCATTCCACATGTCGTTTAATCATAGACTCCAGTTCTTTTTCCTGTGTCTTTCAACTCCTCAAGTATCAGTGTACAGTTGTTTCTTCATTAAAGATACAGTTATCCTCCTCACTCTTTCTTATGCTCTCCAGCCAACTTTAACACCTACTAGGCCTCCACCTCATGAGGAAGAACTACATTCAACCACCTTGTCTACTTCCTACACAGTCAGCTGTCCTTCCAGCCCAAGCTCGGTTGTCGGAACCTCAATCTCAGCTGAGTGTGGCAGTAAGCACTAGCCCCATGGATCCAACAAATGAGCAGGCTACTAAGGGCAATGCCTCTGCTGACATCCTGTCTCGATTAAACAAACAGGAGGCCATGCAGGCACAGATTGTTCAATTTATGCAGAATATCTCCTCCCGTTTAGACTCTCTTCATGCCGCCATATCCACATATCAGGCTCCAGCTCCTAACCCTCCAGCTTCCAATCCTCTAGTATCCATGCCGGTTCCATGTTTACAATTGCCACCACCCAGTAAATTCAACGGCAGTCCACAGCAATGCCGTGGCTTTCTCAATCAATGTGAGATTCAGTTCGAGTTACAGTTGGCCAATTTTCCATCTGATCGATCAAAGATTGCATACATCATATCCCTTTTAACCGGGCAAGCTCTGGACTGGGCTTCGCCATTGTGGGAGAGATCCGATCCGTTACTCTCGAACTACCCAGATTTCGTGGCAGCTTTTCGTAGGATCTTTGAAGAGCCAGGCCGGACCACCTCTGCTTCCCTGGAGATCCTGCGTCTGCGTTAAGGAACCCGCTCCGTAGCTTAGTACGTTATCCAATTCGATACTCTTTCTTCCAAACTGAGCTGGAACGAGGAAGCTCTCATTGCTTCGTTTTGGAATGGCCTCTCCGACCGGATTAAGTTTATACAGCCACTCAAGACGTGCCAACTAAGCTTGACGAGTTAATCTCTTTGTGTAATAAATTGGATTTAAGATATAAAGAGCGTTGTCTTGAATGTTCAAGGTTTGAGTGACCAAAGACACAGGCTAGCCCCACTCCAAGACCATGCAAGAACCCATGCAAGTCAACCGTTCCCGTCTCACCAACGAGGTACGTCAAAGACGCAGACTGGGTAACCTTTGCATGTATTGTGGGGCGGCCGACCACTTTATTAAATCTTGTATCCGACGGCAGGGAAACTCCCGCTCCTAGCTAATGCAGGGGAGGTTAAGCTAGGAGTATTGCTCGAACAACCTACCAGAAAAGAGTCTTTGTTGTCTATCTGTCTGGAGCTTCCCTCCTCTTCTCTTCATGTTACAGCACTTTTAGATTCAGGAGCTGCTGAAAGTTTCATTACTTCTGCCTTGGTTCAACATTCCAAAGTACCAACCGTTCGTTTAGAGTGGGCTATCTCCATCACCGCGGTAGATGGAAGTTACTTTCCTGAAGGGATCACCACCCTCCGTACTGTTCCTCTGAAGATGAAAGTTGTAATTCTCCATTCTGAAGCTATCTCCTTTCTGGTAATTCCCAAAGCCTCTCAAAAAATGATCATTGGATTCCCGTGGTTACAGAAGCACAACCCCTGTTTGGATTGACGAAGTATGGATGTGCTCGCCTGGGGGAAGTCATGTACCCAGAGTTGCCTGTCCATTGTCAAGCCACTTCGTTCTCTACACGCTTCTAGCCTTCCTGATGCTTATCAACTTTTCTCAGACATCTTCAGTAAGCAGGGGGCAGATACTCTGCCTCTCCATCGCAGTTGGGACTGTCCTATTGATTTACTGCCTGGTAAAACACCCCCCAGCGGCCGAACTTACCCATTATCCCTCCCGGAGACCCAAGCAATGTCAGAGTACATACACGAGAATTTGACCAAAGGATTCCTTCGTCCTTCCTCTTCTCCAGCTGGGGTAGGTTCTTTTTTGTCAAAAAGAAAGACGGGGCCTACGACCTTGTATTGACTACCGGGGCCTTAATGAAGTTACAGTTAAGAACAAATACCCCTTGCCCTTGATCCCCGAACTGTTCGACCATGTAAGGGGAGCTACCATCTTTACCAAATTGGACCTGCGCGGATCTTATAACCTTACACGCATTCGCGCAGGAGACGAGTGGATAACCACGTTCAATACCCGTGACGGGCATTACGAATATCTGGTGATGCCCTTTGGCCTGTGCAATGCTCCAGCAGTCTTCCAGAATTATGTCAACGAGTTATTTCGGGATCTCCTTTTTAATTGCCTGGTTGTGTATCTGGATGATATCCTGATATTTCCAAAGATCTGAACATCCATCCAGAACAGATCAAAGAAGTCTTGAGACGTCTAAGGGAAAATCGAATATTTTGCAAACTGGAGAAGTGCACGTTTGAGGTTTCCTCCATCTCTGTTTAGGTTACATCATTTCCTGGAGGGAATTACAGATGGATCCTGCCAAAATCCAGGCAATCAGAGATTGGACCCTTCCTGTCACTCTGAAGGGAATCCAGCATTTATTAGGCTTCACCAATTTCTATAGGTAGTTCATTAAAGATTACTCCTCCACCATTGCTCATATTACAGCACTAACAAGAAAAGGTCTAACCCAGCAGTTTGGCCACCTGAGGCACTAGAAGCTTTTTCATTTCTGAAAGAGGCCTTCATGTCAGCTCCTATCCTTCGACAACCTGATCTCAGTCGTCCCTTTCAGGTAGAGGTGGATGCTTCCTCAGTAGGAGTGGGAGCCATCTTATCCTAGTTCTTCGAGGATCAGAAAGCTCATCCCTGTGCTTATTTTTCCCAAAGATTCTCCCCAGTGGAACAAAACTACGCTATTGGGGAACAAGAATTGCTGGCCATAAAACTTGCCTTTGAGGAGTGGAGGTACTTGCTGGAAGGAGCTCAGCACCCAATCTCTGTAATCACAGATCACAAAAATCTTTTATATCTTCAGACCGCCCGATGTTTAAACCCACGGCAAGCCAGGTGGGCACTCTTCTTCTTCCATTTTTCTTCCAAGCTCAGTTATCGTCCGGGTTCTCTCAACCGGAAAGTAGATGCACTTTCTCGTTCATTAAATTTGGATGAATCCACAGATTTTCTGGACAAACAATTCATCCTGGACCCTGTTTTTTTTTGCTGCAACTCATACTGCTCCACTTCCTCCACTGGGAAGAACCTTTATTGCACCGGAACTTCGAAAAAGACTGCTCACGTGGGCTCATACCTCTCCTAGTATGGGACATGCAGGTAGCCTCAAGACTCTTAAATTCATCCAATTCTCCTACTGGTGGCCTCATCTGAAGACGGATGTTTTGGAATTCATAGCTGCCTGTCCAAAGTGCTCTCAACATAAGAGCCCGAAAGGATCACCACTTGGTCTGCTTCATCCCCTACCGGTCCCACAGAAACCTTGGACACACATCTCCATGGATTTTATAACTGATTTGCCAGCCTCTAGAGGACTAAACACCATTTGGGTCATTGTGGACCGGTTCTCCAAAATGGCACACTTTGTTTCGCTCTCAGGGTTACCATCTGCTTCACAGCTGTCGAAACTATTCTTATCAGACATCTTCCGGTTACATGGTCTTCCACAAGAGATTGTTTCCGATCGAGGGCCTCAGTTCGTGGCTAAATTCTGGAAAGCGTTGTGCTCAGCCTTTGGGATAAAGTTGAATTTTTCTTCCGCATACCATCCCCAATCGGACGGCCAGACTGAGAAAAGTCGTCTTGAGGAAGTCCCGAGCTGTGACGGGACGAAACGCGTTGATGTCATCCCCTCGCTCAGTTTTGCACACTGACAGATTGCCGACTGCTGAATCCGCACTTAGCAGTTAACTTTGGACCAGCCTGTGGAGCTCCTACACCGGTACGCCAGGTTAGCAAACCTCCGGAGCATCCGTATCCGCCCGCCAGGACAGTGACATCTGCACCGTGATAGTGCCGGCGGCGGACGCTGTGAAGACACCTCCGTGACTCTTGTGCTGCAAGACTGAACACTCCCGCAGGTCGGGTAATTATAATCAGCAGCATTCCTCTGCACTGGGACGCCAGTAGCATAGAGGACTGGAGTTACAATTTTTCATCAAAGGCTGTAGCAACTGTTGCAATCTGTTTATTTATTCAATAGACCAGACGGGTCTGTGTGGTATTACACAAGCTACATTGTCTCTATTTCAACTACATAGTGGCAATGAATTTTGAACTTTCTATCAGTGTGCCTGAGCTCATATATTGGTTTTAGTAGTTAATGTCTATGTGTTAATAAATTTATTTTTATCTAAATATATTAGCAAGTTCCATGTGTGCTGAATTTGGTACAAGCAGACACCTGTGTATATACTTTTGATAACTTAAATACAAACATTTATACATCAAGCGCAATACACATTTTTTATATTTTCTTGTTTCTATTTTTGGGGGGAGTTTGCCAACCCTCAGTGTATGCAGCTGATGTATAATTAATTTATTTACAATTATTTGTGCCAGGAGTTGGAGTGGTAAAACACTCTAAACAAATAAAGACTGAGAGAGTGAACCAAGACTTAGAGACCTTCCTGCGAATCTTCATGTCTTCTTCTCAGGATGATTGGTTGGACTATCTCCCATTCGCTGAATTTGCTCACAACAATCTGTATCATTCCGCTACCAATTCCACACCGTTTTATGTGAATTATGGATTCCATCCACGTGTTCCTGTTTCCCAACCACTCCCTGCTCTCGAAGTCCCTGCTGCAGAGTTAGCTCTTCGACAATTCTCTAAGTCATGGAAACAAGTTCATGAGGCTTTGCTCAAAACATCCAATAAATACAAGCTCTTCGCAGATCGAAAACGGAAGGCGGTCCCTAGCCTCAAGGTGGGAGATCACGGCTGGATTTCCACTCAGAACTTAAGACTCAAAGTCCCCTCTAGGAAATTTGCCCCCAGATTCATTGGACCATATCCTATAGAAAAAGTATTGAATCCAGTATCGTACAAGGTCACGTTGCCGCCTTATTGGAGATTCCCTAATGCATTCCACATCTCCTTACTGAAGCCTCTCATACTTAATCGTTTTCGGGCTCCCAAGGTTCAAGCTGCTCAAGGAGAAGAATTTGAGGCTCACAAGATCCTTGACTGCTGTAGATGATATGGTCGCCTCCAATATCTTATTGACTGGAAGGTATATGGGGGGTCATTCCGAGTTGATCGCTCGCTACGGATTTTCGCAGTGCAGCGATCATGGCAAAATGGGGCTAATCTGCGCATGCGTAGGCACCGTAATGCGGACGCGTGCCGTACAGGTGCAACGAGTGACATGCTTTTGCACAGGATCTAGCGACACTTTCAGTCGCTGTGCTGAATGCAAGGAGATTGACAGGAAGTGGGAGTTTCTGGGTGGCAACTGAACGTTTTCTGGGAGTGTTTGGAAAAATGCAGGCGTGGTCAGGTGTTTGCAGGGCGGGTATCTGACATCAATACCATGTCACTCGTTGCAGCAATCATCGCACAGAATAAGTAACTACAGGGCTGGTCTTGTTTTGCACAAAATGTGTTTGCAGGCGCTCTGCTGCACAGGCGTTCACACTCCTGCTATGCTAAAATACACTCCCCCGTGGGCGGCGACTATGCATTTGCATGACTGCTAAAACTAGCTAGCGAGCGAACAACTCGGAATGAGGGCCATGGTCCAGAGGAAAGATCCTGGGTTTCAGCAGAGAACGTTCATGCCCCAAGATTGGTCAGGGCCTTTAATGCCAAAAACCCGGAGAAAGCTCGAGGGTGTCCGGAGTCCACCCTAAAAAAGGGGGGGTACTGTCAGTGTCTGGAGCCTCACCCCTGGCGCAGTCTCCCGAGGGTTGCCATCCCGGTGTTTATTGTGGTTATGGCGGCGGGGTGCTGCTTGCAGCGGGTCCTTGGGCGTGTGTGCGGCTACCGTAGGATTGGGTCTGGTGAGCCGGGTGCTGCGGCAGGTAGTCGCTGCAGCAGAGCCCTCTGGCAGTGATTCTGTTCAGGAAATTGGGTCCGGAGCTGGGCTAAAGTGCTGCAGCTGAGAATGTGCTGGGGGCGGTCATGTTGGAGACCTGTGATCTACCAATTGAATCCACACTCTGCTTCCATCCAATCCGGTGCAGTCTTCCCTTATAAAAGGGGGCTGGCTCAGGGAGAGAGTACCAGTGCTTCAAATTACTTTCCTGTGAAAGGTGCTCCATATCTGTGCTTCCAGGCTGCTCCTGGTTCCCCGATTTTGGTTGCTATCTTCAGTCCGTGACCTATTGCTGCTGTAGTCCTGTCGCTTAACCCGTCGCCACTTGTGGAGGCACTCACGGGGCTCCTGATTGTTAAGGGGCTTCGGGTGCTAAACGGTGGTTCATGCGGGCGTCTCGCTAGCCCAAGCCACAGTCTTCGTTTCTTCCGAACCTGAGTTCTTCAGCGTCGCCTTCCAAACTCTAGCCACAAAGTTCTTCAACCTCGTCTATCAGTCACAAGCCACAGTCTTTCAGTTCTTCAAAACCTGTACTCCTTCAACCTCGTCTATCAGTCACAAGCCACAGTCTTTCAGTTCTTTAAAATCCTGACTCCTTCAGCCTCGTCTACCCACCACAAACCACAGTCTTTTCAGTTCCTCAAATACCCGTGATCATCAGCTCCATTCCTCAAGTCGTTTAATCATAGACTCCATTTTTTTCCCCGTGTCTTTCAATTCCTCAAGTATCAGTGTACAGTCGTTTCTTCATTAAAGATACAGTTATCCTCCTACATAGTCCTCACTGTTTCTTATGCTCTCCAGCCAACTTTAACACTTACTAGGTCTCCACCTCATGAGGAAGAACTACATTCAACCACCTCGTCTACTTCCTACACAGTCAGCTGTCCACCCAGCCCAAGCTCGGTTGTCGGAACCTCAATCTCTGCTGAGCGTGACACTGAGATACCCACTTTGAGCATTCTGCATGTTGTATTACCGATTGCTTTGGCCTTATATGCCATCATTGGCTGCACCATTGAAACCTGAGCCAGCCATATGACAGCTGCAATATCTGACCACAGCCTCCTATGCCTGCATCTGTGCATCTCGGAATCGATCACAGCAGCACCTTTGTGTTTTCACTAATGTATGCGCCATAGGGGCGAAACCAGAACTTTGTGGGCCCACTAACAAAATATTGAAGGGACCCTTGTCTCAGTGCTTCTTGAGAGATACCTCTCTGCAGCAGTTAATGATATGCCCCATAGTAGTGTCCTAGTTTATTTTATGAACTGTTGTAGTGCCCAAGTTTACATGTCACATTGTAGGGCAGCCAGAACACATTATACCACATGGTATCCCCAATTCACATTACGACATACAGTCTCTTCAGTTCATATTATACCACACTAAGGGGTCTATTTACTAAGCCTTGGATGGAGATAAAGCCAACGGAGATAAAGTACCAGCCAATCGGCTCCTAACTGCCATGCCACAGGCTGGGTTTGAAAAATAACAGTTGGGAGCTGGTTGGCTTGTACTTTATATCCGTCCACTTTATTTCCAACCAAGGCTTAGTAAATAGACCCCTAACTTCATACTGTGCCACATTCCAGTGCCCCCTTACTATAATATCCACTACACACGCCTCTCACTGATATTGTAATGTCACACAATTCAGGTTGAGCAATGGTATGCAACTTTATAACCTTATTTCAGGACCCCCTAAGCCTCTGGGCAGTGTTGGACTGGGGTATGAAGGGTTCTCTAGGGGAATGCAGTGGTAGGGGCCCATGTTTTGGTGGGTATGGGATTCAGAGTCGACAACTATTAGGTTGACACCCATTAGGTCAACACCCATTGGTCGACAGTGGGTAGGTCGACACTAGAAATAGGTCGACATGGCCATTAGGTCGACATGAACAAGGTCAACATTAAAAAAGGTCAAGTGACCGGGAACCTCAATTTGTGCACCGCGTCCCCTTGCATGGCTCGCATGGGCAAGGACTGTTCCCAATCATAGTCCACGTGGATCATAAAGTATGAAAAAGTTCAAATAAAAAAAATGGGGAAAACTCATGTCTATCTTTTTTTTATGTCAACCTAATGGCTGTGTCGACCTATTTTTAGTGTCAACCTATCCATTGCCGACCAATGAGTGCCGACCTAATAGGTGTTGACCTAGAGTGCGGATACCGTTTTGGTGTGTGGTCTGCCTCCAGAGAGAGTGTGACCAGCCAAAACAGAGACTTGTCTAACTAGTAAAGCGTATATGGTCTGGGCTGATTGATAAATATAGTCCATTCATGATAATGTACCATATTATTAAGAGCAATGCACTGTGAAAATACAACATAGTCCTGTGCAGTATAATGTAACATATGTATAATGTTTAATTCAAGTGCACGGTCAGGAACCTGATCCATAGAGGAAGAGGTGGGCCCTCATGTAATGTGGCCCGCCAGGGGTGGTGGTACCCCTGTGGGCCAGTCTGACCCTGCCTCTGGGCCCCATAGCAGTGGCACCCTTGCTCCCACTATAGTTGGTTACTTAGCAACTTTGTGTTGTATTGTATGTAATAATAAAAAAAAAACTGCTTTCTAGAACTTTAGGGCTTGTTCTACATATTTGGTTACTAAATTACATAGGGAGAGACGTACTAAGCAGTGACAAGAGTGGAGAAGTGAGCTAGTGGAGAAGTTGCCCATGGCAACCAATCAGCTGCTCTGTATAATTTTATAGCATTCAAATTATAAATGTTACTTCAATGCCGATTGGTTGCCATAGGCAACTTCTCCACTGACTCATGTGTCCACTCCTTTCATGGCTTGGTACATCTCCCCCGTTTTAAAAACATGAATTACTGTAGCATACATTTTAAAGTTAAAGTTCATTTTATTGAAAGTTGAATAGGTGGATAGAAAAGTGTAACTTACCTATAGACAGACTGCCTTCTGCTGCATAACAGGTATTAAAGCCAAATGGACATTTCACCGTTTCCGCTACTTCGTCAGAGCATTGTGTTACATTGGTGCTGATGCAGGAGTAACACATCAAGTCATTTCCTGAGCTGTCCAGTCCTGGAGGGTACGCCAGATGGTCATGTCACACACTGATTCCTTGTACTGTACCATGTCATTTAACAAACTGATAAATGTTTTTTATTGTTTTTCTAATCCAGGGGTCATGGAACTTTTTTACCTTTTACCCCAAAATATATTTAGATATGCCGACGTTACCCCCTTGATTTGAAAAGAAGGAAATCATATATTATTGTGCATATATACTGGTCATCACGGTTTATATGGTATTTCTGAGATACTGTGTATATATATATATATATACATATATATATATATTGTGGCAGAGAGAGCATTTTTCCATGTGAAAGTAATGTGGAGGATCCAGACCAGGTTTTGGAAGCAGTAGCAGAATCTCAGGGGTGTGATCAGCAGCACCTGGGATTTCCTGATATAAGGGTTTCCACGGCAGAGTCACCTTGCTCTTGACGGTGGAATAACTACCCAAGTGATAGGCCGAGTTGTGTGGGTTAGACAAGGGACCACTGGATCCTTTCAAAGTCTGCTATGCTGAGAGTGCCTGTATGCTACTGCCTGTAATACCGACTGCATATGGATTTAACTTGCTATGTGCTGACCTGCTGTTCAAAATAAACGCTGAAAGTGTTCATCTGAGACCCCGTGTTTGTGATCCTTGTCACAATATATATATATATATATATTCCATAGACAAAAAACCTTACGGTTTCACATGTCCCATTAAGGCTTCTTAGACATGATCGAAATTTCAGAAGCCTGTTGTAACTCTTCCACTCAAACTCCAAAAAGCAATGAAATTCCGATCATTAAGGCTGACGCCTTAATGGACGTGTTCCTTGCGCAATACAGATATGGTATGCCATCACAGCCTGTGGGTAAGTGCAGATTCAGCACTCTCACAGAGTGAGATTGCTGTCACTCACACAATGGTGGAGCTGCTAATTCACAGATTTGTGTGCTCATTGGAATACACACATGCAGTCTATGCAACTGAAGGTCTGAGCAGTTTTGTGGTGCTCCCATCCCACACAGTGCCCACAACCATCCCATTCAGTCAACACAACAAAGCCACCTTGTTACAACATCCTTCTAACTCCATACATCCATCTCACTTAGTATACACATTTAGCTCCCTCAAACATCTTGGTTAATTGCTAAACTATAATACCCCATCTACAGTCTATGCATCTACACTTACTTCCCCTATACACCCCCATGCTGCCCGGTCTTCCCCAATCCCTACTGCTGTGTTCTCCCATCTGTGCTAGTCTGTACTAACTTATCTGTACCATCTGTCTTTCCCCACCTGTGCATTGTCTGTACCACCGTTTCCTTCTCTCTGTGCTGCTCAGTGTTTCCTTCTTCAACGTCACTCTGCCTCCTCCAGTACATGGCACACTGTCTTCTCTCCCATCTGCACCAGTTTTCTACCCATCCATGCCAGTGTTTTCAACCCATCTGCACCATTTCCCCCATCTGCACCGCTCTGTCTCCCTTCCCATACTTGCTGCTTAATCTACCCCCTATCCACACCACTCTTACCCTATTCATGTAGCTGACATCCTGAAGGTAAATTTAGTGGATCCTGCGCTCTTGGCAGGGGGATAACCGCCACAGCCCACCCCCCAGTGGTCCGGAAACGCCTCCGTTGTGCAGACCATGCCCTGCCAATGGCATTCTAACGCTGTTTGCACGCCCCCCTCCTTCCCCGCAACCACCTCTGCCTATCAATCAGGCAGCGTGATAGCATCTCACTGGGCTCCTGGGGTACGCACGCGCAGTGCGGCCATTGCACGTGCGCACCTCACAAACTAATTCAGACTGCAATCGCTGCTGCTGCTGCGGTCTGAATTACCCCCTGTGTTTCTCTGTCCCCCCCATTAGTGCTGCTTAGTGTTCCCTCTATCCACACACTTCTGTTTCCCCATCCACACCGCTCTCCTCCCTCCAATCAACAACACTCTTACCTCATCTGAGCAGCTTTGTCTTCCGCTCAGACCTTCAGTTGCATAGACTGCATGTGTGTATTCCAATGAGCACACAAATCTGTGAATTAGCAGCTCCACCATTGTGTGAGTGACAGCAATCTCACTATGTGAGAGTGCTGAATCTGCACTTACCCACAGGCTGTGATGGCATACCATATCTGTATTGCGCAAGGAACACGTCCATTAAGGCGTCAGCCTTAATGATCGGAATTTCATTGCTTTTTGGAGTTTGAGTGGAAGAGTTACAACAGGCTTCTGAAATTTCGATCATGTCTAAGAAGCCTTAATGGGACATGTGAAACCGTAAGGTTTTTTGTCTATGGAATTTCATCGCTTTTTTTAAATTTATTTTTTTTATTCAGAAATGTAAAATTTCACTGTAAGAATAAACATTTGATTTTTTAAATGTTTAATGAAAATGTTCGTATAACATCACTGTTCTGTGCAAAATTATTTTATTAACCAAACCAAATTGTTTAAGGTCCGTACACACTTAACGATTTAATGAGCGACGTCGCTCATTTTATCGTTAAGTGTGTATGCAGCCAGCGACAAACGATGCGCGGCCCCGCGGGTCGGCAACAATCTTCGCTGTCGGTAGGGCATGCAGGAAGGATGTGGACTGTCGTCCACGACCTTCATGCAGGGCTGGCGGGGGCGTGACGTCACTGAGCGATATGAGCGGTCATATCGCTCAGTGTGTACAGTCGGCCGCCGGCCGGCCCGGGAGGGGAAACATTAGACGATGTAGCTCACAGAGCGACATCGTTTAATGTGTACGGGCCTTTAGACTTTGGTCAAAATATTTTGCTGCCTTTGCAGCTGATGCAGGGAGGGGGGTAGGCGGCAGCAGCCTGTAACTGAGGCTGGAGGTAGGCGTGAAATGCATTGCTTGTACGTGTGAGTGCGTGGTGTCAGGTGCTGCGCGTGTATATGTGTGTGTGTGTCAGGTGCTGCGCGTGTATATGTGTGTCAGCTCCTGTGTGTATGTGTGTGTCAGGTGCTGCGTGTATATATGAGTGTGTCTGATGGTGCGTGTGTATGCGTCAGCTGCCGCACGTGTGTGTGTGTGTGTGTGTGTCAGGTGTTGCGGGTGTATATGTGTGTGAGTATCAGGTGCTCCGCGTGTGTACAAGTGTATGTCTGGTGCTGTGCATGAATACGTATGTCTGTGTCAGGTGATGCGCGTGTACATGAGTGTGCGTCAGGTGCTGCGCGTGTACGTGAGTGTGCATTAGGTGCTGCGCGTGTACATGAGTGTGCGTCAGGTGCTGCGTGTGTACATGAGTGTGCGTCAGGTGCTGCGCATGTACATGTGTGTGCGTCAGGTGCTGCGCGTGTACATGTGTGTGCCTCAGGTGCTGCACGTGTCTATGTGCGTGTGAGTAAGGCACTGCGTGTGTATGTGTGTGTCTGATGGTGTGCGTGTATATGTATGTGTCAGGTGCTGCGTGTATATGCATGTGTCAGGTGCTGCGTGTATATGCATGTGTCAGGTGCTGCGTGTATATGCATGTGTCAGGTGCTGCATGTTTATTTTATTGTGTCTGATGCTACGTGTGTGTGTCAGGTGCCGCACGTGTATGTGTGTGTGTCAGGTGTTGCGCGTGTATGTGTGGGTCAGGTGCTGCATGTTTATTTTATTGTGTCTGATGCTACGTGTGTGTGTGTCAGGTGCCGCACGTGTATGTGTGTGTGTCAGGTGTTGCGCGTGTATGTGTGTGTCAGGTGCCGTTCCCCTTCTTCCCATCCCAGCTCTCTCTGTAGAATACAGCTCTGCACCCAGAGAGAGGGAAAGACTAGGGGGCTGATCACTGCACTGCTCACTTTTTGGTCATGAGTTCGGCCTCCTGTTTCTTCCAGTGCTGTGTTCCTGCAGCCTAGCCCTCCCTGTTGTGCCAGAGAATCAGCCCTTCCTTCCCCTGACAGAGAGAGAGAGCCCGAGGCAGAGACACTCTTCCCGTAGCTGGCCTACCCCCAGTACTTCAGCACTGGCCATGCGGCAGTCAACAAAGGAGACCAGCAGGGGGTTCTGGCAGCATCAGCTGTGGCCGCAGCTGGATCGGGGAGGCCTGCAGTGTCTGAGGTGGGCAACACTTCCTCCGCCGCTGTCACCTTCCCCTGCCGGAGAGAAAGCCAGAGACATACCCTTCCCGCAGCTGGGATACCCCTAGTACCTCAGCGCTGGACAGGCAGAAGTCTATGGAGGGGACCGGCAGGGGTTTCGGGCCGCAGCAGTAGCAGCGGCCGCAGTCAGATCAGGGAGGCCTGCAGGGTCAGAACTGGGCAGCACTTCCACCAACACTGTCACCTCTGTGCTGGGCATGTACACCAGTCCGTACGGACGGAGGTGTCCACAACAGGCAGCAGTATAATGAGTCAGACAAACTCATTACACGCTGCCCACTGCTGCGCCGCATGCCCTCGATGGAGGAAGCCTAGATGCGGTCCCCAGCGGCAGCGAGGGAGAAGGGTGATCACATCACCCTTCAACCCGGCACCTCACAATCAGCTGGGGATCTGCAGTAGCTTCATCTCTCTCTTCCTCTCCCTCTCTGACAGCACAGCAGCCCCTCTGGGTCCCATGTAGCTCTGCCCCCCTGCTCACAGTTCACTCGGCCTCTCCTGATTAAAAAGAAAATAAGAGCCTGACCTGCTGCTCAGATGCGAGGAGGGGACGGGCGGTAGGTCCTCTGTGAGTACACTACACAGCCAAAATTAACTCTGACTCCTCACAACAGTGTGGACTGCAGGCGACGTCAGATGCCAATTTGGGTGTGCTTGCCGCACTACCTGCCCATCAAGCCCAACGTGGCATTTTGTATTAGGAACCCTATAACAGCATTCCGACATCCCTCCCTATACACTGCCGCTCTCATACATCCGTACACCGCCACTCTCATGCATCCGCACACTGCCGCTCTCACACAACTGTACACTGTTGCTCTCATACATCCATACACTGCCGCTCTCATACATCCGTACAACCCCGCTCTCATACATCCGTACAACCCCGCTCTCATACATCCGTACAACCCCGCACTCTTACAGCCGCACTCTTACAGCCGCACTCTTACAGCCGCACTCTTACAGCCGCACACTGCCGCACTCTTACAGCAGCACACCGCCGCACGCATACAGCCGCACACCATCGCACTCATACAGCCGCACACCGACGCAGTTATACAGCCGTACATTGCCGCTCTCATACATCCGCACACTGCCGCTCTCATACATCCGCACACTGCCGCTCACATCTATACATACATAGCCTCCATACATCTACACATCCAATCCCCGCGCAAGGGAACACTGAAATCACTATCACTTTTCCCCGGGGTGTGACCACAGCCAGCCACTACTCCGGCCACCTTCTTGTGACACCAAAATGCATCTTACCTATCATCAGGGTGGTGCTGCTGCTGGGGGCAGGTTGCTGCCTCAGTCTCCTAGTTGGTGCTGCGATTGGAGGGGGTACTGCTTCCCTGTGCTGCCACTGTCTCCCGGATCATCGTGCCGCTGGCTGAATTGCAGCTTGACGCTACTGCTGCCGGGAGTAACAGCTTCCTGACTGTTGTTGCTGGTGGTTGCCTACTGCTCATTGCCGCCGGAACACTGACCGGCTCGGCAGTGATGCTGGCGGAGGAGTAGTGGCGGTGGGGTGGTGCCTGCTCCCTTCCCTCGAGCATGCCGCAGTGTAAAAAAATAAATAATAGAGAGCATACCAGGGTGAGTCTGTATGGATCACAGTGATTACACGGGGCACAGCATAAGGACACCTTGCTGTGAGGGGCTCTGCCCACACAGATTGCTGCACCCTCTCTGATGTCAGCCGCTGCCCTCTCGTTCTCTGGGCGGCCAGTTCCAGTGTGAGGTAGGAGAGGAAGAGAACACACAGGTGTTAGGCGCCGTGGTCCTCGCGGCCCGGCGCCTAGCAACTAGGGACGCCGAGCGTGCTAGCCGCCGGCTCCCTAGCAACGCTAGGACGCCGGGCGCGCTGAGCCGCCTGGACCCTAGCAACGGGGACGCCACGGACGGACTGCGCTCCCCTTGCAGGGTCAATCAAGTGAACTACACACACACACTTGTCTTCTGGTCGTGCAGCAAGGCAGCTGCACGGCATTGTGCTAATCAGGCTCTGAACTTCTGATTGAAGGACTCCCTGCTAAATACCTTCTCAGTGCTTCACACAGACGCCGGTAATAGCTTCCTGCATGCTGCTTTGGTTTGCTGACGTCTGTTCCAGTTCTGCTGTGTCCGGTCATTCCTGTCCTCAGAGTTCCTGAATCTTAGTGTTGTCATCTCTTCCCAAGGAGTCTTCCAGTCCTCATTTACCCGCAACAGTCGCTAGAGGATCTCGTGTGGTTTTCGTGAGTGGCGGCTCTGCCGCGTGCTGCGGCCTAGGCCGCTTTATTTTGTATTCTGTGTTGGTGCATTTGCGGAGGTTTACGCTCCCACACTCCTCTCCGGAACTCGCCGGTGCCGGGTAGAAGAGTGGACAAGTGGGTATTTTGGTTGTCCTTTTCCCTGGCGGTTTTCCGCACATACTCTAGTTTAAAGTTAGTTTTGAGCCCCTGGCTTTGTTGTTTAGTAGAGGGCCCCTTGTTATCACCCTGTCTCGGATTTCTCTTTGTCTCCCATTAAGACCTGAGGGGGCATCGGAGTTGGGCAGACGTAATCCGCCCTTCAAACGCGGCTGCCATGGGCCCAAGCAACCATAGTCTCGCAAGAGATTTCTGACAGCACGGGCGAGACAACGGAGATAGGGCGCCAGGGGCTATTCCCGTTCCCACTCCCTTTCCAAGCATTACGTTCCAGTACTCAGGTCCTTGCTATAAGATATCCCCAGACCAGAGTATTGGAATCATAACAGGAGAGCAGCCCTGATATATAACAGAGGTGGAAGTTCTATAGGCAGCAGAGACGGAGACCAGCCAGCCAGTCTCCCAGTGCCCTGATCACTACACGCCGCCAGCACAGCATTACAGGAGGGTCCTATAGTGCTGCCCTGAGCTAACAGGTGTGTGTACCAGTGTGCTGCGCCCTGGTGTCTCTGAGAGGGGTGAGGTCACCGTGCCGCTTTAGTATATGGCTTTTCCTTAGTACTGTAAGTTACAGCCCTGCACTAGTAGTGGCAACTCTGCCCTATGTGAACCTGTGAGGTTATTTTCCTATTTACAGAATAACCGGGGAGAAGGCGGCCATATTGCGGCTCTCAAGAGAAGGCACTCTAGTACACCCCCTGCTGGCGGCCACTGTGCAGGCGCAACAAATTGAAATGCCCGATCTCTATAATGGGGCATATTTCTCTTAATTAAAAAAAACCTGTAACTTTCTGAAAAACCACAACCCCAAAAGGCACTTCACAGGGACATGCTCTATCTAATAAAACAAACCCCAAGTCATATATATATATATATATATATATATATATATATAATAAGATTTTACTCACCGGTAAATCTATTTCTCGTAGTCCGTAGTGGATGCTGGGACTCCGTAAGGACCATGGGGAATAGCGGCTCCGCAGGAGACTTGGCACAACTAAAGAGAGCTTTAGGACTACCTGGTGTGCACTGGCTCCTCCCCCTATGACCCTCCTCCAGACCTCAGTTAGGATACTGTGCCCGGAAGAGCTGACACTAAGGAAGGATTTTGAATCCCGGGTAAGACTCATACCAGCCACACCAATCACACCGTACAACTCGTGATATTATACCCAGTTAACAGTATGACAACAACGGAGCCTCTGCACAGATGGCTCTCAACAATAACCCTTTTGTTAACAATAACTATGTACAAGTACTTGGGATGGGCGCCCAGCATCCACTACGGACTACGAGAAATAGATTTACCGGTGAGTAAAATCTTATTTTCTCTGACGTCCTAAGTGGATGCTGGGACTCCGTAAGGACCATGGGGATTATATCAAAGCTCCCAAACGGGAGGGAGAGTGCGGATGACTCTGCAGCACCGAATGAGCGAACTCTAGGTCCTCCTCAGCCAGGGTGTCAAACTTGTAAAATCTTGCAAATGTGTTTGACCCCGACCAAGTAGCAGCTCGGCAAAGTTGTAAAGCAGAGACCCCTCGGGCAGCCGCCCAAGAAGAGCCCACCTTCCTCGTGGAATGGGCTTTTACTGATCTAGAATGCGGCAGTCCCGCCGCAGAATGACAGTCCTGTACCACAAATCTGAGGTACTCCTGGTGAGGAGAGTAAATGGGGACATGCAGGTAAGCATCCTTGATGTCCAGTGATACCATGTAATCCCCTTCCTCCAGGCTTGAGATAACCGCCCTGAGCGATTCCATCTTGAACTTGAACCGTTTTATATACGTGTTCAAAGATTTAAAATTTAAAATGGGTCTCACCGAACCGTCCGGTTTCGGTACCACAAACATTGTGGAATAGTAACCCCTTCCTTGTTGAAGGAGGGGTACCTTGACTATCACCTGCTGCAAATACAGCTTGTGAATTTGCCTCTATCACAGCCTCCCTGTCCAAGGGAGATGTTGGCAAGGCAGATTTTAGGAAACGGCGAGGGGGAGACGTCTCGAATTCCAGCTTGAATCCCTGAGACACTACTTGTAGAATCCAGGGATCCACCTGTGAGCAAGCCCACTGATTGCTGAAGCACTTGAGACGGGCCCCCACCGCACCTGGCTCCACCAGTGGAGCCCCAGCGTCATGCTGTGGACTTAGCGGAAGCGGGGGAGGACTTTTGTTCCTGGGAACTGGCTGTATATATATATATATATATGCACACACACTCATGTATATACATGTATACACAAATACACGTATGTACATGTTTATGTATGTATAATACACTGAGTACATTATATTTATGAATTAATTGCTTCCCGATTCTACAGCAGCATCATCAGCACCATCAGTGTTACTCACAGTCACTTCACACTGACTGCTGCACAACACATCACTTAATTTCCGGGCCGCCCGCCACCTGGTGAAGAGACATGGGAGATGAAGGACCAGTAGTGCCACGTTGAGCGGAAGTATTGTGAATTAGTTACCCACACACTCCTTGTGACACCTGCTCCCCGTCTGCCCTCCCACCCGCCGCCTGCCATCCGGAACCCGCACTGACAAGTAAGTCTCAGCAGAATGTGTCTGCCGGCGGCTCCCAGTCCCCCCTAGAGGAACACTGCCAGTGGTGTGGCAGCCGCGGCACACTAGGACTGAGAGACCGCAGCGGGAGGAAAGCACGGGTGGGCGGGAGGAGAGCATAGGCGGACATCACCACGTCACATTGCAAGGTGACACCAGTCCCCCCAGTGAGGCCGCCGACGAATGCACTCAGCATAGTATTAGCAGCAGGCAGAGGGGGGGCGGGCGCAGCGGTGGTGGGAGGTACGGAAATGAGCTACAGGCTAGGCTCCACCGATCACACACTCAGCGATCACTGTGCCACAGCAAGCGTGGCGTGCAGCGGTGCTGGACATTAGGGAGTGCCTGTGCGCACCAGGCACCCCCTGTACGCACGCCTATGCGCTACCACCCCCCATATGCCACACTACATCACTATGCTATAGCCCTCCCATATGCTGCACTTCATAGTTACACTATACCCCCCATACAACATACTACATCACCACACTACACTACTCACAATAAAATTAAAACATCCCAGTTCCTCATTCTTAATGAGCTCACGTGAGTTCTCTCCCCAACGGAGCTCCAGACCAAGTAACAATGAAGACACCAGCAGCGTGTAGGGGGCAAGCCTGGTCCACTTGTCAGGAGAGAGCAGTCACTGGAGGGTAAGAAGGGGGCGGGGCCTAGTCCTACAGACGGGAGAGAGCACAGACAGGAGAGAGCAAGGTACAGGGGTAGAAGGGGACGGCTGATGTGAAGAAGGGGGCGGGGCCTATTCTTGCATCCTTTCAAAATTCGACTTTTTAAAATTCGACATTTGACAAATTCGACTTTTCTGCAATGGTACAAATGCGGCAATTCAACAAAAGTATATTCAATTGAAGTTTGTAAATTCGACAACAGTGCTTTTAAACAGTAAATTCGTCATTTTCAATCCGCCACACTTTGCAGGCGGAATCTAATAAAAAATAATATTTTTTGGGGGTAATAGCATATCTATTTATATTAGAAGGGATTAGGTACTTGGTTTGTCTTTTTTGGAGGCACAAGTATTATTTATATATTTTTTAAAAGATTATTATTATTTTTTTTTTTTTTTAAATGGAATGTGAAAAACCCGGAAAAGAAAAATTGCGTGGGGTCCCCCCTCCAAAGCAAAACCAGCCTCGGGCTCTTCGAGCCGGTCCTGGTTCTAAAAATCCGGGGGAAAAACGGACAGGGGATCCCCCGTATTTTTAAAACCAGCTCCGGGCTCTGCGCCTGGTGCTGGTGCAAAAAATACGGGGGACAAAAAGAGTAGGGTCCCCCATTATTTTTACACCAGCATCGGGCTCCACTAGCTGGACAGATAATGCCACAGCCGGGGGTCACTTTTATACAGTGCCCTGCGGCCGTGGCATTAAATATCCAACTAGTCACCCCTGGCCGGGGTACCCTGGGGGAGTGGGGACCCCTTCAATCAAGGGGTCCCCCCCCAGCCACCCAAGGGCCAGGGGTGAAGCCCGAGGCTGTCCCCCCCATCCAAGGGCTGCGGATGGGAGGCTGATAGCCTTGAGAAAATTGAAAGAATATTGTTTTTTCCAGTAGTACTACAAGTCCCAGCAAGCCTCCCCCGCAATCTGGTACTTTGAGAACCACAAGTACCAGCATGCGGGAGAAAAACGGGCCCGCTGGTACCTGTAGTTCTACTGGGGGAAAAATACCCAAATAAAAACAGGACACAGACACCGTGAAAGTATAACTTTATTTCACACCTGCCGACACACACATACTTACCTATGTTGACACGAAGCAGTCGGTCCTCTTCTCCAAGTAGAATCCACGGGTACCTGAAAATAAAAGATAATTATACTCACCTGATCCAGGTTCCAGATTAACTCCACGTACTTGGCAAAACAACAAACCGAACACCCGGACCAGACGGACTGAAAGGGGTCCCATGTTTACACATGGGACCCCTTTCCACGAATGCAGACATCCGAATCTCGCGGGAATCCGACAGCGGGATGATGACGTTCGGGCGCGCTCGGGTTAGCCGAGCAAGGCGGGAAGGTTCGAACCTGCCTCGGACCCATGTAAAATGGGTGAAGTTCGGGGGGTCCGGATTCCGACGAACCGAACCCACTCATCACTAGTATGTACGTGTGTGTCAGGTGCCGTGCGCGTACGTACGTGTGTGTCAGGTGTCGTGCGTGTACATGTGTGTGTGTGTGTGTGTCAGGTGGCGCGTACCTACATGTGTGTATGTCAGGTGCTTTGCATGTGTGTACGTACACGCGTGTATGTGTCAGGTGCCGCGCGTGTACGTGTGTGTGTGTGTGCCAGTGTGCCAGGAGCCACGCGTGTACATGCGTGAGGGTGTCAGGAGCCGCGCGTATACGTACATACGTGTAGGTTTCAGGTGCCGCACGTATACATACGTGTGTGTGTCAGGAGCCGAGCGCGTACGTACATGTGTGTGTGTCAGGAGCAACGCGCGTGTGTGTCAGGAGCCACACGTGTGCATACGTGTGTGTGTCAGGTGCCACACATGTACGTACGTACGTACGTACGTACGTACGTACGTACGTGTGTGTGTGTCAGGTGCCGCGCGTGTACGTGTGTGTGTCAAGTGCCGTGTGTGTACGTACGTATGTGTGTGCCTGGAGCCGCGCGTGTACATACATGTGTGTGTGTGTGTCTCAGGTGCTGTACGTGTATGTGTGTGTCTCAGGTGCTGCACATGTATATGTGTGTATTTCAGGTGCTGCATTTGTATGCGTCAGCTGCCACGTGGGTGTCAGGTGTTGAGCGTGTATGTGTTTGTGTCAGCTGTCGCATCTGTATGTGTGTGACTGTCAGGTGCTGTGCGTGTATGTGTGTGTCAGGTGCTGTTCATGTATGTGGGAGTGGCAGGTGCTGCATGTGTATATATGTGTGAGTGGCAGGTGCTGCGTGTGTATACGAGTGTGTGTGAGGTGCTGCGAGTGTATATGATTGTGTGTCAGGTGCTGTGCGTGTGTGCGTTAAATGCCACATGTATATATGTGTGTCAGGTGCTGCGTGTGTGTGTGTGTGTGTGTGTCAGGTGCTGCATGTTTGTATGTGTGTGTGTGTCAGGTGCTGCATGTCTGTATGTGTGTGTGTGTCAGGCGCTGCATGTCTGTGTGTGTGTGTGTGTGTGTGTGTGTGTGTCAGGTGCTGCATGTCTGTATATGTGTGTGGGTGTGTCAGGTGATGCATGTCTGTGTGTGTGGGTGTGTCAGGTGATGCATGTGTGTGTGTGTGTGTGGGTGTGTCAGGTGCTGCATGTCTGTGTGTGTGTGTGTGTGTGGGTGTGTGTGTGTGTCTGTCAGGTGCTGCATGTGTGTGTCAGGTGCTGCATGTCTGCGTGTGTGTGTGTCAGGCGCTGTATGTCTGTGTCAGGTGCTGTGTGTGTGTGTGTGTGTGTGTGTGTGTGTGTGTGTGTGCGTGTCTGTCAGGCGCTGCGTGTCTGCGCGTGTGTCAGGCGCTGCGTGTCTGCGCGTGTGTCAGGCGCTGCGTGTCTGCGTGTGTGTCAGGCGCTGCGTGTCTGCGTGTGTGTCTGGCGCTGCGTGTCTGCGTGTGTGTCAGGCGCTGCGTGTCTGCGTGTGTGTCAGGCGCTGCGTGTGTGTCAGGCGCTGCGTGTGTGTCAGGTGCTGCGTGTCTGCGTGTGTGTCAGGCGCTGCGTGTGTGTCAGGCGCTGCATGTCTGCGTGTGTGTCAGGCGCTGCGTGTCTGCGTGTGTGTCAGGCGCTGCGTGTGTGTCAGGCGCTGCGTGTGTGTCAGGCGCTGCGTGTCTGCGTGTGTGTCAGGCGCTGCGTGTCTGCGTGTGTGTCAGGCGCTGCGTGTCTGCGTGTGTGTCAGGCGCTGCGTGTCTGCGTGTGTGTCAGGCGCTGCGTGTCTGCGTGTTTGTGTGTCAGGCGCTGCGTGTGTGTGTCAGGTGCTGCGTGTGTGTGTGTCAGGTGCTGCGTGTCTGCGTGTGTGTCAGGTGCTGCGTGTGAGTATGTCAGGTGCTGCGTGTGTCAGGAGCATGTGAGTGTCAGGTGCGTGTGTGTGTCAGGCGCTGCGTGTGTCAGGCGCTGCCTGTGCGTGTGTGTCAGGCGCTGCCTGTGCGTCAGGCGCTGCGTGTCTGTGTGTGTCAGGCGCTGCGTGTGTGCCAGGCGCTGCCTGTGCGTGTGTGCCAGGCGCTGCCTGTGCGTGTGTGCCAGGTGCTGCCTGTGCGTGTGTGTCAGGCGCCGCGTGTCTGTCAGGCGCCGCGTGTGCGTCAGGCGCCGCGTGTGCGTCAGGCGCCGCGTGTGCGTCAGGCGCCGCGTGTCTATGTGCGTCAGGCGCCGCGTGTGAGTGTGTGCGTGTGTGTCAGGTCCGTGTGAGTGTCAGGTGCAGCGTCTGTGTGTGCGTGTGTCAGGTGCTGCGTGTGTGTCAGGTGCTGCGTGTGAGTGTATGCGCGTGTGTCAGGTCCGTGTTAGTGTCAGGTGCTGTGTGTGTGTGTGTCAGGTGCTGTGTGTGTGCGTGTGTGTCAGGTGCTGTGTGTGTGTGTGTGTGTGTGTGTGTGTCAGGTGCTGTGTGTGTGCGTGTGTGTCAGGCGCTGCATATGCGTATGCGTGTCAGGCGTTGCATGTCTGTGTGTGTCAGGCGCTGCGTGTCTGGGGGGGGTGGCCGGACACACAGCAGAGAGGGGGGGGGTGGCTGGACACACAGCAGAGAGGGGAGGGTGACCGGACACACGGCAGGGAGGGGAGGGGGTAGGGGGTGGCCGAACACAGCAGGAAGAGGGGGGAGTTGCCGAACACACAGCAGGGGAGGGGAGGGGATGGTGGCCAGACAAACAGCAGGGGAGGGGAGGGGGGGGAGGGTAGGCCGGACACACAGCAGGTGAGGGGGGGGGTGGCTGGACACACAGCAGGGAGGGGGGGGTAGGCAGGACACACGGGAGGGGAGGGTGGCCGGACAAACAGCAGGGAGGGGGGGGGCAGGGAGGGGGGGGGGGGTAGGCAGGACACACAGCAGGGGAGGGGGGGTGGCTGGACACACAGCAGGTGAGGGGGGGGGCTGGACACACAGCAGGTGAGGGGGGGGGCTGGACACACAGCAGGTGAGGGGGGGGGGGCTGGACACACAGCAGGTGAGGGGGGGGGGGCTGGACACACAGCAGGTGAGGGGGGGGGCTGGACACACAGCAGGTGAGGGGTGGGGGCTGGACACACAGCAGGTGAGGGGGTGGGGGGGCTGGACACACAGCAGGTGAGGGGGGGGGGGGCTGGACACACAGCAGGTGAGGGGGGGGGCTGGACACACAGCAGGTGAGGGGGGGGGGGCTGGACACACAGCAGGTGAGGGGGGGGGGCTGGACACACAGCAGGTGAGGGGGGGGGGGGGGGGCTGGACACACAGCAGGTGAGGGGGGGGCTGGACACACAGCAGGTGAGGGGGGGGGGGCTGGACACACAGCAGGTGAGGGGGGGGGGCTGGACACACAGCAGGTGAGGGGGGGGCTGGACACACAGCAGGTGAGGGGGGTGGGGGCTGGACACACAGCAGGTGAGGGGGGGGGGGGCTGGACACACAGCAGGTGAGGGGGGGGGTAGGCCGGACACACAGCAGGGGAGGGGAGGGTGGCCGGACACACAGCAGGGGAGGGGAGGGTGGCCGGACAAACAGCAGGGGAGGGGAGGGTGGCCGGACAAACAGCAGGGAGGGGGGGGGGCTGGACACACAGCAGGGGAGAAGGGGGGGGCTGGACACACAGCAGGTGAGGGGGGGGGGCTGGACACACAGCAGGTGAGGGGGGGTAGGCCGGACACACAGCAGGGAGGGGGGGGGGGTAGGCCGCCGGACACACAGCAGGGGAGGGGAGGGTGGCCGGACAAACAGCAGGGAGGAGGGGGTAGGCCGGACACACAGCAGGTGAGGGGGGGGGGTGGCTGGACACACAGCAGGTGAGGGGGGGGGGTCTGGACACACAGCAGGGAGGGGGGGGGTAGGCCGGACAAACAGCAGGGAGGGGGGGGGGTAGGCCGGACACACAGCAGGGGGGGGGGCTGGACACACAGCAGGGGGGGGTAGGCCAGACGCACAGCAGGTGAGGGGGGTGGTGGCTGGACACACAGCAGGGAGGGGGGGGTAGGCCGGACACACAGCAGGTGAGGGGGGGGGGCTGGACACACAGCAGGTGAGGGGGGGGGGGGCTGGACACACAGCAGGTGAGGGGGGGGTAGGCCGGACACACAGCAGGTGAGGGGGGGGGGGTGGCTGGACACACAGCAGGGAGGGAAGGGGGTAGGGGGGTGGTCTTATTATAATAACCGTGTGGGGGAGGAGTCTGCGGCGGTGGGTGAATGAGATGTGGGTGCAGGGGAGGAGGGGAAGGGAGCCGGATGGATCTGAATGTGAGCCGCACGTAAGGGACCATACTGATCCTCCCCACCTCAGCCCGCTGGTGCTGCTGCTGCTGCCTGACTTCTTCCGTGCAGCACAGCTGTCTTCTCCGGCTGCCGCTCCCGCACCCGCTTCAGGTGTGGGGGTACCACACCGCTCAGTAGGCAAGCGCTGTCAGTCAGGAGTCAGCGCTGCACCGGATGTCTCTTCTGGATGTCCTCTGACTTTCTCCTGCGGCGCAACTCCAGCTATTCCTCCCGCTGCGGCTCCCACTTCGGGTAAGGGGACCATATTGCTCAGTAGTGAGCACTTTCGGTAATCCTGCGGCTGCTATGCCGCTACCCCTCTCCTCCACAGTCCTAATGGGTCGCTGCAGTCTGTAAGGGACCGCAGGTGCACACACCCAGGAACCGCTGGCTCTCCTCCCGCCGCCAGCAGCTACTTTTATAACCTCAGCCTGCACGAGACCCCTTCCCTCACTCACTCTCGCTCTCCTGGCGGCCACTGCGCAGCCGCAACAAATTGAAAAGCCCTATCTCTATAATGGGGCATATTTCTCTTAATTAAAAAAACCCTATAACTTTCTGAAAAACCACAACCCCAAAAGGCACTACACTGGGGCATACTCTATCTAGTAAAACAAACCCCAAGTCTTAATTCGTCCTCTATCCGGAGTTATGCCTTCCCAAAAAATATCTAATTCACTCTATAGGAAAACGGTGTCAAAAAGCCACAAAGGAAGTCACAGAAAAAAAACTGACAGTTGGAACTTTAGGTTACTCCCAATTCCTCATTTTTTATTATTTTGCCCTGAAATTTGGCATGCAGCACCGGGTTACGATTCTACACGCCCATGCCAAATTTCAGCTCAGTACGTCCAATCAGTTTTGAGGTGTAGCCCCTCAAACACCATGCCCCCATCTCAGAAGTTCCCTATGGGAGAATTCCGTTTGTTCGATTCAGCCTTAATATAAGGGCACGACCGTGCCCTTATAATATATATAAAATGTTTATTTACTTTTTTATTATTTCTGCCATTTATGTTTTGGCAATGAATGGGTTAATTAACGCTTTCTCCCCCAAACCACCAGAATGAATGTAAGAAAGATGGATGAGGGGGGAAGGGGGGGGACACACAACTTTTAGGAGACAGATGGTCACATCCTCACCTTAGTAATGTCAGTGGGAATTTCCCACTGTTCTGTGTGTGGGTTGGCGGGCCGCGGGCGGGAGGACAGCGCAGGACGGGCGGGCATGAGGGAGGGCGGTATGACGTCAGCACGTCACACCACGGCTAAGAACACAGCACAGGGCGGCCAGGAGCACAGCGCAGGGTGGGCAGGAGGGAGCACGGTGTGACGTTAGCACGTCACATCACGAGCCGGCCGGTGCTGGATGAGGCTGTCTCGGCAGCACGACCATCCATTACCCCTATTTACCCCTGTTCCCTGACCACTGTTCTAATCTATAACTTGTAAACTTTGCACCTAGACAAACCATACAAAAATACAAGCGGTACGAATACAATTAATTATTTATTTATTTGTTTTGCATATAGGGTAAAATCTGTCTGATGTTGCATGTAGCCCATAAATGCTGGACCGTAAGTAATAATAATAATAATAATAATAATAATAATAATATAATTGGTATTTTTGATATATAGTTTTAGAACATAAAGGTAAAATGGTAATGCTGTTTGGCGTAAAGGAATGTGACAATTAAGAAGAAAAAGTAGCTTTACATTTAAAAAGTACTTTTTTCAAATGTAAAATTTTAAAATAATCAAAATGATTCATGCAGTGGTATTGCTATAGCCTGAAGTACTTTTAATATTTCTGATATAATACTGCAACTGTTTATTTAGTCAAAGTACTTTCAGTACCGTGGGGATGTCCCAAAGCTCCCAGAATGGGTGGGAGAGTGCTGAGACCACTGCAAAACCGCCTAAACAAACTGAAGGTCATACTTGGCCATGGTATCGAACCTGTAGAACTTAACAAATGTGTTCAACCCAGACCAAGTAGCTGCACAGCAAAACTGTAGGGCCGAGACACCCCGGGCAGCTGCCCAGGAAGAACCCACCGACCTTTTCGAGTGGGTGTGTACAGAATTAGGCAGCAGCAAAGCTGCTGAAGAATAGGCTTGTTGAATGGTAACCGAAGCCAACGAGCAATGGACTGCTTAGAATCAGGGCATCCAACTTTGGTAGCATCATAAAGGATAAACAGCAAGTTAGACTTCCTGTGATGGGCAGTCCTCTTGACGTAAATCCTCAAAGCCCTAACTACATCCAATGACTTTGGAGCAACCCACGTTGAAATAACCATGGAAGGGAGACCTTTTCTGGCTAGAATCTAGTTTTCAATCTCCATGTCGTTAAGCGTAGCTGCAGTAAGTCTGGATAGACGAACAGTCCTTGTTGAAGAAGGCCGATGCCGAGGTTCCTCTAGAGACAGGGTCAGGAGGTCCACATACCAGGCTGTGGTATCAGTGGCAACACAAAAGTAAACCAAACGGGGTAACAAGGGAACAGAGTTTCCACAGGAACTAAAGTACAAAGATTACCTTTAGGGAGCTCAGCTTTAAGGCTCACACAGAGCTGTGACACGAGGAACTGGCCCAGTTTCCAACTCAGACTCCCGACTTATACTTCCTGGTCCTTGATGATTGGTGAGCAGGATTAGGTGATGTAGAGAGTCTCAGGCTGGCAGAGGACTGGACAACTCTGGGTCAGGTGAACAGTCCCTGTCATGTGAGTACTCTAGACTAGGCTGTGATGTAGAATGAGGCCTAGCAGGCCGAGAGAACACTGAAGCCTGAACTTCTGCAAAACATTGGATGCTGGCTTTTAGGCCTAAACTTCAGATTACTGAATTCAGCCTCACACAGGAGATCACCACAGGTGGAGCTAATTAACTATTACCTTTCAGGCAGAGAACTCAGGAAAACTCATAGTGCTGACAAGCTGTTTAACTCAGTGAGTAAAAAGACACATGGTCCGGGACAGATGGCAGGGGTAAGTCACCAAATATGAAACCTACAGTCAGGATTGTGACAGTACCCCCCTCTTAAAGGGTGGACTCCGGACACCCATCTTGAATCTTAGAGGAACTTGAGAAATTCATACAGAAGAACTTAGGACCTTCGTTGATGCCTCTTCTTCTTACGGGAACATTTGGTTTTGACCAAGGAGAGCGGAATCTCCTGTAAAGAAAAACCTTCCTTAGAAAACATGGGACCTCCCATGAAAGGAGTAGCATCATGAACTGGATGAAAATCAGAGTCTGAGTCCAAGTCTATTGGAAGATACCAGTCTTCTTTGGGAGTAACTACATGCGTTTTGTAAGCTGCATTAACAAGTTCAGAACAACACAAGGAACTTGGAGGAGTGGAATCAATGGAAACATAACCAACTCTTAAATCAACAGGCTGTTGTCTTTGTACTGTTTTACAATTCTTGGCATTCCTGAAATTCCTAATGTAGTGGTTCATCAAGGCATTATCTTGCTCAGAAAGCGATGGGTCAGAAAACTGAGCATCGGCTGAATGTTCTGAAGACTGAGTGGAGGATGAAATTGGACTTAAGGAAACAGATGCCACTGAAACATTAGACTGAGGTACACATTCAGACATAAGGTCAATAGCCTTGGTATTTTTCTTGACTTTGGTGGCTACAGCAGAATTATTCTGACATTGCTGAGAAGAGGTATTAGTTTTCCCTGCAGAAGCTGTGGACTCAATGCTGGAAGATGAGGAAACAGAATCAGAGACAGACTGAAGTCTAATTTTAGAACTAGATGGTGGAAGTCCTTTACTGTGACCAACTGTCAAAAGTTCTTTACTCGAGCCAATGCTTGGAATCGGTATGAGTCCAGATGAGCTTGAACAGACTGAAACTGGAGAAATCTTTGGCTGGACGAGTAGGACTGTATTGGATCCGAGGATACTTGAATTGGCTGGAGCCAAAGGAGACTGACCAGGCTGGTCCTGGAGTATCGCTGGACCGGATGGAACCGGGACGGACTGACCAGGCAGGGCCTGGGGTATTGCTGGACCGGCTGGAACCGGGACAGACTGACCAGGCGGAGCCTGGACTATTGCTGGACCGGCAGGAGCCCTTTCTTCACGGGGCTGAACTAAGGCAGGAGCCCCCACTTCACGGGGCTGGGCTGAGGCAAGAGCCCCCACTTCACGGGGCTGGGATGAGGCAAGAGCCCCCACTTCACGGGGCTGGGCTGAGGCAAGAGCCCCCACTTCACGGGGCTGGGCTGAGGCAAGAGCCCCCACTTCACGGGGCTGGGCTGAGGCAAGAGCCCCCACTTCACGGGGCTGGGCTGCGCTCTGAAGACTCTCTGGCTGGGCAGCGCTCTGAAGACTCTCTGGCTGGGCAGCGCTCTGAAGACTCTCTGGCTGGGCAGCGCTCTGAAGACTCTCTGGTGCTGGATCCTCTGAAGAACCCCCTCCTGGGGCTGGACACTCTGAAGAATCCCCTCCTGGTGCTGGACACTCTGAAGAACCCGCTCCTGGGGCTGGACACTCTGAAGAACCCCCTCCTGGGGCTGGACACTCTGAAGAACCCCCTCCTGGGGCTGGACACTCTGAAGAACCCCCTCCTGGGGCTGGACACTCTGAAGAACCCCCTCCTGGGGCTGGACATTCTTAAGAACCCCCTCCTGGGGCTGGACACTCTGAAGAACCCCCTCCTGGGGCTGGACATTCTTAAGAACCCCCTCCTGGGGCTGGACACTCTGAAGAACCCCCTCCTGGGGCTGGACAATCTGAACCCCTCACTGGGGTTGAAGACACGGATGCCCCTCCTTGGGCTGTAGACACGGACGCCCCTCCTTGGGCTATAGACACGGACGCCCCTCCTTGGGCTGTAGACATGGACTCCTCTGTGACTCTAAATGGCTTGAACATTCTTCTCTGGACACCCAACTTGGGATAAGGTCTTTTAATCACCGGACCATAGTCATAAATTTGAGTCTCTTTCAGAGTAGCCTTCTTGATACCCCCGTCAGCAGTAGCAGGATCGGCTACTGTGAACGACTTGTAGACATGAGCACCATGATACTGAGATTTGTCACCATTCCCTGGCTTGCGAAGAATGCAGTCTTTAACAAAATGACCGGAATTTCCACAGTAAAGACAGAGGTGTAGCTCCCTACGCCGCTGACGTTCAGCTTCAGAGAGCTTGGGCCGTGGATAGCTCTGATGAACAACTTTTCCTTGCACAGAGAAAGAGACTTTATTAACTGGATGGGACAAAACAGGTTCAACAACGTTGGTAGTATTCCTGAAGAGATCAGGCATCACAGAAAGAATACTAGACAAAAGTTCTTGTAACTTTAATAACATCTGGTAGAAAACCTGCAGTTGGTCAGGAGTCTTAGTGCAGAAGGTCTAAGAATCTCTGGAGAACGAATTCCGCTGCAGACACTGTGCCAATTGATGCTGAGTCGACTCCAAACCCTCCAAGCGTCCTGCAATATTGCTTAGGAGGTCCTGCGTCAGACAAACACTTTCGGCCGGGTCCATGTGGCCAGTTCCTACTGTCATGACTGTGGTTTTGTGAACCCGGTGTTATTGAAGTCTGTGCGGGCGACTGGAGGACTATGTGAATACTTTCACTGACCTGGTTTGGGAGTGTTGTGGGCTCGGGGTTTCTTCCGGTGACCGGGAAGAGGAACCGCAGCAGAGATGGCCGAATCTAGGTTTTCCTCATGCAGGATTTGGTCGGCAGACAGGAAGCACGTATGGATGCTGGAGGTCTCCTGAAAGACAGAACTTGAAAAGGTGCTGAGGAATGAATTAAGGAGTAGCGGATGCTGGAGACACCAACCACGCCTGTGAGCACTGGGTACCTGGAGGCACCAAGGCGCTTGGAGGCACTGAGGTGCTTGTAGGTGCAGAAGTGCCTGGAGGAACCGAGGTGTTTGGAGGCACTGAGGCGCTTGGAGGCACTGAGGTGCTTGTAGGTGCAGAAGTGCCTAGAGACACTGAGGTGCTTGGAGGCACGGAGGTGCTGAGGCACGGTGGTGCTGAGGCACAGAGATGCTGAGGCGTGGGGGTGCTGAGGCATGGAGATGCTGAGGCACGGTGGTGCTGAGGCGCGGTGGTGCTGAGGCGCGGAGGTGCTGAGGCACGGAGATGCTGAGGCACGGAGGTGCTGAGACATGGAGGTTCTTGGAGGCACGGAAGCCACAGGGATACGGGAGCTCTGGAGATCACAACTACAACAGCAGTAAAGATGAAACACGGCAGCTGTGGTTTTCAGTTGAGACTATGGAATACAGTACTGTGCCTTTAAGATGAACCACTGCAGCTGTGCCTTTACATTGAGACTCGTGGAAATAGTGAAAATCAGTGGCAACACAAAAGTAAACCAAACGGGGTAACAAGGGAACAGAGTTTCCACAGGAACTAAAGAACAAAGGTTACCTTTAGGGAGCTCAGCTTTAAGGCTCACACAGAGCTGTGTGTGACACGAGGAACTGGCCCAGTTTCCAACTCAGTCTCCCAACTTATACTTCCTGGTCCTTGGTGATTGGTGAGCAGGATTAGGTGATGCAGAGAGTCTCAGGCTGGCAGCGGATTGGACAACTCTGGGTCAGGTGAACAGTCCCTGTCATGTGAGTACTCTAGACTAGGCTGTGATGCCGAGAGAACACTGAAGCATGAACTTCTGCAAAACATAGGATGCTGGCTTTTAGGCCTAAACTTCAGATTACTGAATTCAGCCTCACACTGGAGATCACCACAGGTGGAGCTAATTAACTATTACCTTTCAGGCAGAGAACTCAGGAAAACTCATAGTGCTGACAAGCTGTTTAACTCAGTGAGTAAAAAGACACAGGATCCGGGACAGATGGCAGGGGTAAGTCACCAAATATGAAACCTACAGTCAGGATTGTGACACAGGCCCTTCGAGGCCAATCTGGGGCAATGAGAATTGCCTGAATGTATTCCCTTTTGAGTCTTTTTAGAACTCTGGGAATGAGAGGGATTGGAGGAAACAGATACATGAACTGGTAAGTCCACAGCGCCATCAGGGCATCCGCTGCCACTGCTTGTGGATCCCTTGTCCTGTAACAGTACCGACGTAGCTTCTTGTTGAGATGAGAAGCCATCAGGTCTATCTGTGGACAGCCCCATAGGTGAACCACTTATTGAACTGTTGAAACACCTGAGGATGAAGGCCCCATTCCCCCGGATGGAGGTCATGTCTGCTGAGGAAATCCACTTCCCAGTTGTCCACTCTTGGAATGAATATCGCGGAAATGTCCTCTGCATTGGCTTCCGCCCAAAGGAGAATCCTGGACACCTCCCGCATTGCAGCCCTGCTTTTTGTTCCTATTTGTCAGTTTATGTACGCCACCGCCGTGGCGTTGTCCAACTGCACATGGATGGCTTGGTTGCGAAGAAGATAGGAGGCTTGTAGAAGAGCATTGTACATTGCCCAGAGTTCCAGAATATTTATCGGGAGTGTAGATTCCTGACTCGACCACTTCCCCTGGAACTGGGCCCCCTGGGTCACAGCACCCCAACCTCGGAGGCTGGCATCCGTCATCAGCAAAGTTCAAGACTGCGAGCTGAAACTTTGACACTCTATAAGGTGAGGTACCTGAAGCCACCATAACAGGGAAATCCGTGCTTTTGGCAACAGAATTACACTCTGATGCATGTGCAGGTGAGACCCCGACCACTTGTCCAGGAGGTGCAGTTGGAACGGACGTGCATGAAACCTACCGTACTGGATTGCCTCGTATGAGGCCACCATCTTGCCCAGTAGGCGGATGCAAAGATGAACAGAGACCTTGCGAGGCCTGAGCACCGAGCGGACCATAGACTGAATAGTCACAGCAATGTCCAGTGAAAGGAACACCTTCTGTGATACCGTGTCCAGTATCAGTCCCAGGAACTGAATCCTTTGTGACGTTTCCAGGTGAGACTTCTGCAAATTTAGGATCCACCCGTGATCTGTAAGCAGGTGAGTAGTAAAGTCGATGCTGTGTAGCAGACGTTCCCTGGACACTGCTTTTATCAGGAGATCGTCCAATTAGGGGACTATGTTGACTCCCATCCTGCACAATTGCAGCATCATTTCCGCCATGACTTTTGTGAACACCCTCGGAGCTGTGGATAGACCGACGGGCAAGGCCTTAAACTGTAAGTGGTGGTCCATCATGGCAAACCGGAGGTAAGCCTGATGAGGAGGCCATATCGGGATATGCAGGTAAGCGTCCTTGATGTCCAGAGATACTAGGAACTCCCCCTCCTCCAGACTGGAGATCACCGATCTCAGGGACTCCATCTTGAACTTGAACACCTATAGATATGGGTTCAGAGATTTTAGATTCAAGATAGGCTTTACGGACCCGTCCGGCTTCAGTACAACGAACAGACTGGAGTAAAAATCCTTGCGATGTAATGTAGGGTGTACTGGGACCACAACCCCCCCGTTTGTACCAATTTTTGAATGGCGTCTTGCAAAGTAACTCTTGCTATGGGTGAAGCTGGTAAGCAGGACTTGAAGAATCTGTGAGGAGGCGTTGTCTGAGATTTACCGCAATTTCCTCTAGTCGCATTAGAGGCCCCTCTGGCTCCGCCTCTGAATCTTGCCACATGAAAGGACTGCAGGGAAGGCCCAGTGTAGGGAGGCCTAGCAGGGGGCGCAGCAGCTGGTGAATAGAAACCATAGATCTCTCGCATTGGTGATAATGGGGGTTAGTGAATATGGGGGTAGGTATTTAGATATGGGATAGGAAGTTTCTATGCTTTATATACAGTACAGAGTGCAATGAAATGTTGCTGATAAGAATATTTGTCTGCTTTTTGAAATAGTGTTCTGCAAACACGTTTTTAGTGATTTAAACCAGTGACTTTACACACATATTGCAGCGTGCACTATTTTTTTTTTTTTTTTTTTTGCATAAACCATTTTTATGTTTATTCTTGTAGTCGTTGTTTTTGCTAACCTGGTCTTTGAGTAGGTATTGTCATGAAGTCAGAGATGTTAGAATTGCACTTTGATGAGTTGCATTCAGACTTTTGGACTTGAAATTGGAATCCATAGGTATCAAAATTACTGCCATAACCTATTGGAAAACCTGCTACACAACCCTTCTGTATCTTGGTCTCTGTCCGGCTACCTGCAGGGAGACATATATACGATACAATGAAGTTAGATCTTGGAACTACTCCTATCCAATGTATTAAAGTTGCTATAGTGGGTAGATTTTAGGTGACCACTGGAGACTTGGGGGTCTATTTACTAAGCCTTGGATGGAGATAAAGTCAATGGAGATAAAGTACCAGCCCATCAGCTCCTAACTAACATGTTACAGGCTGGGTTTGAAAAATGACAGTTAGAAGCTGGTTGGCTGGTATTTTATCTCCGTCGACTTTATCTCGACCAAAGGCTTAGTAAATAGACCCCTGAGGGCCGACAGTAATTCAGAATGGATGGTAGATGTGCAAAACATCGCACATCTATGATCCATTACTCTGACATGCGGGGAGATGCCCAGCAAATGGCAAGTCCACCCTCCATGTCAGATCCAACCCCCCCCCCCCCTCTCCCCTGCAAACATGTGAAAGCATCACACGGCGGCGATGCTTACACATGTTTAGGGTAGCCCTCTGCCTACGCATCCTAGCTACAAAGGCAGACGGCTACCTGCCATGTTTCAGGACGAGGCCAGGATGTAATGAGTGCCGATAACGGCAAAATGTCCAATGTTTGCGGCTATAGCTGCTTGCATCGGGCATTTTGCAAAGTCGGATAATGCATTAGTGGCCGCAAACCTGATATTTCAGACGCTTTCGTCTTTAAAGTAGAATGCCCAATAAAAAGTTGGATTCAGATGTTTTGCCCATGTTAAGCAGGGACGTGCAGTCAGGGGAGGCAGGGGAGGCAGTGCCTCCCCTGTGATTAATTAGTAAAATAATACAAAGAAGATACTTATGACACATATTCTGTTTCATAAGTATCTTCTTTATGTAATGCAAGTTAGTGAAATTACTTTGGGAGGCACTGATAGCAGTGCCTCCCATACATAATAGGAACGGGGTGGAGCCTAGCACTGGGCTGTAAAAGCCCATCGTAAAACATGGGGAAAGCGGCACTGAAAATGTGCCTCGCTGACAGGGACACCACCCCCATGTCAGCGAGGCACCTGTGATTGGACAGCGGATCCAGAACTGGATCCGCTGTCCACTCACCCAGAGGCGGCGCGAGGCGGAAGGGAAGGGAGCAGCGGTGGCTCTGCAGTGAGTGCTGCTGAGCCCTGTTCTCCGCCGGCGGCTCCTTCCCCCCCCCTCCCGCTCACAGGCACCTCTCCCCTGTCCTCCGCCGGCGGCTCCGTCCCCCCCCCCCCTCCCGCTCACAGGCACCTCTCTCCTGTCCTCCGCTGGTGGCTCCGTCCCCCCCCTCCAGCTCACAGGCACCTCTCCCCTGTCCTCCGCCGGCGGCTCCGTCCCCCCCCCCCTCCCGATCACAGACACCTCTACTCTGTCCTCCACCGGCAGCTCCGTCCCCCCCTCCCGCTCACAGGCACCTCTCCCCTGTCCTTCACCGGCAGCTCCGTCCCCCCCTCCCGCTCACAGGCACCTCTCTCCTGTCCTCCGCTGGTGGCTCCATCCCCCCCCTCCCGCTCACAGGCACCTCTCCCCTGTCCTCCGCCGGCAGCTCCGCCCCCCCCACCCTCCCGATCACAGACACCTCTCCTCTGTCCTCCACCGGCAGCTCCGTCCCCCTCTCCCGCTCACGGGCACCTCTCTCCTGTCCTCCGCTGGTGGCTCCGCCCCCCCCCCCCCCCTCCCGCTCACAGGCACCTCTCTCCTGTCCTCCGCTGGTGGCTCCGTCCTCCCCTGCAGCTGATGGGCACCACGGCTCTCCCCAGTCCTCCTCCGTCCACACACAGCAGCAGCATCTCTCTCTCTCTCTCTGTCTCCTTTTTTCCCCCCTCCTGTGGATTGAAGATTTTAAGTCTAATTTACTTTTTTTTTTTTTTTACAGGTATTGGATTCTCCTGGACAGGTGGACATGACCGCCATGGGATGTAGGTAAGTGTGTGTGAGTGTGTTATAATAAAATTTTACTTTCACGGTGTGTGTGTTGTGTTTTCTCTTACGTCCTAGAGGATGCTGGGGACTCCGTAAGGACCATGGGGTATAGACGGGCTCCGCATGAGACATGGGCACTTTAAGAAAGACTTTAGATCTGGGTGTGCACTGGCTCCTCCCTCTATGCCCCTCCTCCAGACCTCAGTTTACTACTGTGCCCAGAGGAGACTGGGTGCATTACAGGCTACAGGACACCATTAGCTCCAGAGGGATTGGTACGCAGGATCTCACCCTCGCAGTCCGTCCCAGAGCCGCGCCACCGTCCCCCTCGCAGAGCCGGAAGATAGAAGCAGGGTGAGTATGAGAAGAAAAGAAGACTTCAGAGGCGGCAGAAGACTCCTTGATCTTCACTGAGGTAATGCACAGCACTGCAGCTGTGCGCCATTGCTCCCACACACCTCACATACTCCGGTCACTGTAAGGGTGCAGAGCGCAGGGGGGGCGCCCTGGGCAGCATGTAAACCTCTTATTTGGCAAAAAAGGACATATATACAGCTGGACACTGTATATATGTAAGAGCCCCCGCCAATTTTACACTATTTGAGCGGGACAGAAGTCCGCCGCCGAGGGGGCGGGGCTTCTACCTCAGCACTCACCAGCGCCATTTTTTCTCCACAGCACCGCTGAGAGGAAGCTCCCCGGACTCTCCCCTGCTTATACCACGGTAGACAAGAGGGTTTAAAAAGAGAGGGGGGGCACATAATTCAGCGCAGATAATCTACAAAAGCGTTACTGGGTAAACATTAAATTTACTGTGTTTCTTCCTGGGTCATATAGCGCTTGGGTGTGTGCTGGCATACTCTCTCTCTCTCTCTGTCTCTCCAAAGGGCCTTGTGGGGGAACTGTCTTCAGAAAGAGCATTCCCTGAGTGTGTGGTGTGTCGGTACGCGTGTGTCGACATGTCTGAGGGACAAGGCTATATTAGAGAGGAGCGGGAGCAAATGAATGTGGTGTCACCGTCGACAGCGCCGACGCCTGACTGGATGGATATGTGGAATGTTTTAAATGCTAGTGTAAACTCATTGCACAAAAGATTAGACAAAGCTGAAGCTATGGAACAGTCAGGGTGTCAACCCATGTCTGATCCTATGTCGCAGGGACTGTCGGGGTCTCAAAAACGCCCACTATCCCAAATAGTTGACACAGATACCGACACGGATTCTGACTCCAGTGTCGACTACGATGATGCAAAGTTACAGCAAAAATTGGCTAAATCTATTCGATATATGATTATGGCAATAAAAGATGTTTTGCACATCACAGAGGAACCCCCTGTCCCTGACAAGAGGGTGCATATGTATAAGGGAAAGAAACCTTAGGTAACCTTTCCCCCCTCACACGAGCTGAACGATTTATGTGAAAAAGCTTGGGAATCTCCAGACAAAAAACTGCAAACTTCCAAAAGGATTCTTATGGCGTATCCTTTCCCGCCAACGGACAGGTTACGATGGGAATCCTCCCCTAGCGTTGACATAGCATTAACATGCTTATCCAAGAAGGTAGCGCTGCCGTCCCAGGATACGGCTACCCTCAAGGATTCTGCTGACCGCAAGCAGGAGGTTACCCTGAAGTCCATTTACACACATTCAGGTACCTTACTCAGACCGGCTATCACGTCGGCCTGGGTCTGTAGTGCGGTAGCGGCATGGACAGATACCTTATCAGAGGAGATTGATACCCTAGATAAGGATACTATTTTATTGACCCTGGGGCATATAAAAGATGCTGTCCTATATATGAGAGATGCTCAAAGAGACATTAGTCTACTGGGTTCTAGAATAAACTCTATGTCGATTTCTGCTAGAAGAATCCTATGGACCCGGCAATGGACAGGTGATGCCGACTCAAAAAGGCATATGGAGGTTTTACCTTACAGGGGTGAGGAATTGTTTGGGGACGGTCTCTCGGACCTGGTCTCCACAGCTTAAGCTGGTAAATCAATTTTTTTTTGCCTTATATTCCTTCACAGCCTAAGAGAGCACCGCATTATCAAATGCAGTCCTTTCGATCTCACCAAAACAAGAAAGTGCGAGGTGCGTCCTTTCTTGCCAGAGGTAGGGGCAGAGGAAAGAAGCTGCACAACACAGCTAGTTCCCAGGAACAGAAGTCCTCCCCGGCCTCTACAAAATCCACTGCATGACGCTGGGGCTCCACTGGAAGAGTCCGCCCCAGTGGGGGCACGTCTTTGAGTTTTCAGCCACATCTGGGTTCACTCACAGGTGGATCCCTGGGCAATAGAAATTGTTTCTCAGGGTTACAAGCTGGAATTTGAAGAGGTGCCTTCTCGCCGATTTTTCAAATCGGCCCTACCATCTTCTCCCCAGGAAAGGTAGACAGTGTTAAATGCAATTCACAAATTGTGTCTTCAACAGGTGGTGGTCAAGGTGCCCCTGCTCCAATAAGGAAGGGGATATTACTCGACCCTGTTTGTAATCCCAAAACCGGACGGTTCGGTCAGACCCATATTAAATCTAAAATCCCTAAACCTATACTTGAAAAGGTTCAAGTTCAAGATGGAATCGCTAAGAGCGGTCATCGCCAGCCTGGAAGGGGTGGATTTTATGGTATCTCTGGACATAAAGGATGCATACCTTCATGTTCCCATTTATCCACCTCATCAGGCGTACCTCAGATTTGCGGTACAGGATTGTCATTACCAATTTCAGACGTTGCTGTTTGGTCTTTCCACGGCCCCGAGATTTTTCACCAAGGTAATGGCGGAAATGATGGTGCTCCTGCGGAAGCAAGGTGTCACAATTATCCCATACTTGGATGATCTCCTCATAAAGGCGAGATCAAGAGAGCAGTTGCAACTTTCACTGAAAGTGTTACAGCAACACGGCTGGATTCTCAATATCCCGAAGTCGCAGTTGGTTCCTACGACTCGTCTGACTTTCTTGGGCATGATTCTGGACACGGACCAGAAAAGGGTTTATCTTCCAATAGAAAAGGCCCAGCAACTCATGACTCTGGTCAGGAACCTATTGAAACCGAGACAGGTGTCAGTGCATCACTGCACTCGAGTCCTGGGAAAGATGGTGGCATCATACGAAACTATTCCCTTCGGCAGGTTCCATGCGAGGACTTTCCAATGGGACCTACTGGACAAGTGGTCCGGGTCACATCTACAGATTCATCAGTTGATCACCCTATCCCTCAGGGCCAGGGTATCTCTCCTGTGGTGGATGAAGAGTGCTCACCTTCTAGAGGGTCGCAGGTTCGGCATTCAGGACTGGATCCTGGTGACCACGGACGCGAGCCTCCGAGGTTGGGGAGCAGTCACACAGGGAAGAAATTTACAAGGTCTTTGGTCAAGTCAAGAGACTTGTCTTCACATCAACATCTTGGTACTGAGGGACATATACAACACCCTACGTCAAGCGGAGACCTTACTTCGCGACCAACCAGTTCTGATCCAGTCAGACAACGTCACCGCAGTAGCTCATGTAAACCGCCAAGGCGGCACAAGGAGCAGAGTGGCGATGACGGAAGCCACCAGAATTCTTCGCTGGGCGGAGAATCATGTAAGCGCACTGTCAGCAGTGTTCATTCCGGGAGTGGACACCTGGGAAGCAGACTTCCACAGCAGACACGACCTACATCCTGGAGAGTGGGGACTTCATCAGGAAGTCTTCGCACAAATTACAAGTCGTGGGGTCTGCCACAGATTGACATGATGGCATCCCACCTCAACAAAAAGCTACAGAGGTATTGCGCCAGGTCAAGAGACCCTCAGGCAGTAGCTTTAGACGCCCTAGTGACACCGTGGGTGTTCCAGTCAGTCTATGTATTTCCTCCTTTTCCTCTCATACCCAAGGTGTTGAGAATAATAAGAAAAAGAGGAGTGAGCACAATCCTTATTGTTCCAGATTGGCCAGTAGGAACTGGTATCCGGATCTGCAGGAAATGCTTACAGCAGATCCGTGGCCTCTTCCTCTAAGACAGGATCTGTTGCAACAGGGGCCCTGTCTGTTCCAAGACTTACCACGGCTGCGTTTGACGGCATGGCGGTTGAACGCCGGATCCTAGAGGAAAAAGGCATTCCGGATGAGGTCATTCCTATGCCAATAAAGGCTAGGAAGGACGTGACATCTAAACATTATCACCGTATATGGCAAAAATATGTTTCTTGGTGTGAGGCCAGGAATGCTCCTACGGAAGAATTCCATCTGGGCCGTTTCCTTCACTTCCTACAAACTGGAGTGAATTTGCGCCTAAAATTAGGATCCATTAAGGTTCAGATTTCGGCCCTATCTATCTTCTTTCAAAAAGAATTGGTTTCTATACCAGAAGTTCAGACTTTTGTGAAGGGAGAGCTGCATATTCAGCCTCCTTTTGTACCTCCGGTGGCGCCTTGGGACCTTAACATGGTGTTAAGTTTCCTTAAGTCACACTGGTTTGAACCACATAAAACGGTGGAGTTGAAATATCTCACTTGGAAGGTGGTCATGTTATTAGCCTTGGCTTCGGCTAGGCGAGTGTCGGAATTAGCGGCTTTGTCACATAAAAGCCCCTATCTAGTTTTCCATATGGATAGAGCGGAATTGCAGACCCATTTTCAATTCCTGCCAAAAGTGGTCTCATCCTTTCATATGAACCAACCTATTGTGGTGCCTGTGGCTACGCGTGACTTGGAGGAATCCGAGTCCCTTGATGTGGTCAGGGCTTTGAAAATTTACGTGGCCAGAACGACTAGAGTCAGAAAAACAGAAGCACTGTTTATCCTGTATGCGACCAACAAGATTGGTGCCCCTGCTTCAAAACAGACTATTGCTCGCTGGATCTGTAACACGATTCAGCAAGCGCATTCTACGGCTGGATTGACGTTACCTAAATCGGTCAAGGCCCATTCCACTAGGAAAGTGGGCTCTTCTTGGGCGGCTGCCCAAGGGGTCTCGGCACTACAGCTGTGCCGAGCTGCTACTTGGTCGGGGTCAAACACCTTTGTAAAGTTCTATAAGTTTGATACCCTGGCTGAGGAGGACCTCATGTTTGCTCATTCGGTGCTGCAGAGTCATCCGCACTCTCCCGCCCGTTTGGGAGCTTTGGTATAATCCCCATGGTCCTTACGGAGTCCCCAGCATCCTGTAGGACGTAAGAGAAAATAAGATTTTAAACCTACCGGTAAATCTTTTTCTCGTAGTCCGTAGAGGATGCTGGGCGCCCGTCCCAAGTGCGGACTACTTCTGCAATACTTGTATATAGTTATTGCTTAAATAAGGGTTATGTTATAGTTGCATCAGTCTTGAACTGATGCTAAATTGTTTCATACTGTTAACTGGGTAGTTTATCACAAGTTATACGGTGTGATTGGTGTGGCTGGTATGAATCTAGCCCTTTGATTAATAAAAATCCTTTCCTCGTAATGTCTGTCTCCTCTGGGCACAGTTTCTCTAACTGAGGTCTGGAGGAGGGGCATAGAGGGAGGAGCCAGTGCACACCCAGATCTAAAGTCTTTCTTAAAGTTCCCATGTCTCCTGCGGAGCCCGTCTATCCCCCATGGTCCTTACGGAGTCCCCAGCATCCTCTACGGACTACGAGAAAAAGATTTACAGGTAGGTTTAAAATCTTATTTTTATTTGGGTATTTTTTGTTGTTGTAGAACTACAGGTATCAGCGGACCAGTTATTTCCCCCCATGCTGGTACTTGAGGTCCTCCAAGTACCAGCAAGCAGGGGAGGCTTGCTGGGCCTTGTAGTTCCACAACAAAAAAACAATATTTTTTTTACACACTTATGGCTATCAGCCTGGCACCCACCACCCAGGGGTGCTGGGGACAGCCTCAGGCTTCACCCCTGGCCCTTGGGTGCCTGGAGGGGGGGACCCTTTGATTTAAGGGTTCCCCACTCTTTCAGGGAACCCCGGCCAGGGGTGACTAGTTGGGGGAGGTAATGCCACGGCCGCAGGGACCTACAAAAATGTTTCCCCCGGCTGTGGCATTATGTCCCTGGCTAGTGGAGCCCGGTGATGGTTTTAAAAATACGGGGGACCCCTACATCTTTTGTTCCCCGTATTTTTGGAACCAGGACCGGATTAAGAGCCCGGTGCTGGTTGTCTAAATACGGGGAACCCCTGTCGAATTTTTCCCCCAGTATTTAAACAACCAGGCCTGGCTCAAAGAGCCCGAGGCTGGTTATACTTAGGAGGGGGGACCTCACGCATTATTTTTTTTACATTTTTTTAACCCATTCAGTCCCTTCTCCATCAAGTTAATGGAAGCCCTGGACAACAAATTTGCATTCATGTCCTCCTCCCACTCCCTTCCCAATCCCAAACACTAATTTTTATTTATTTTATGATGAGCAGGCAGGCAGCAGGCATTGGCGGCATCGGACTGAGATGCAAATTAGTGGTGGAGGGCTGGGCCAGTTGATGGTGGCCGAATTTGTAAGCCATTGGCGGAGGCAGTGGACATCGGCTCGGCGGCGGTAGGGGGTCATCGTCAGGATTCAGTGGACATTATGGTTGTGCCTCACCAGCCACTGACCTCACTGCACGCCACTGATGTTAAGTATAGAACTCGGCCGATGTAATGGAGTCCAATATAGTAAGTCGGACACAAAACAGCTCTAAGAATTTAGAGGGCTTTTTTTTCCGCTGAGTTGGATATGAGAATGTTGGAAATCAATAATATATAACATTTTCAAGCAAATTTTAAATAAATAATCACTTTTCAATACATTTTGACAGACAAAAAAAATCTTTGATCTCTAAAAATAGTTTGTGTGGTGTACATGTCATTTTTGCACATTTTGCACAGGAAAATGCATCTGATATAAAAAGGGATGTATCTGGATGCACAAGCAGCTTATGCTGATTTAAATGATATGCGGCATGGCTATATTCTGCATGTAATTGCGACTGTATCTTATGTTACAGTGTATGTCTGGAATACATTTTAACCTAACATTTTGTATGTAGATACAGTTGCTATTACACACATAATATAGGCATGCTGCATATAATTTTAAACAGCTGGGGATGCTTGTGCGTCCTATTCGCACCATTTTGCTTCTAAAATGAAATCATGTGAATAGGACGCATAAGCAGCTCCTGCTATTTAAAATGATATGCAGCATGCCTATATTCTATGTTTAATAGCAACTGTATCTGCATACAAAATGTTATGCTACAATGTATTCCAGCCCAGAGGCGGAACTACCGCCAGTGCAACCAGTGCGTTGCACTGGGGCCCGCCTCTGTCCAGGGGCCCAAAGCATGTAATGAGTCAAACTGACTCATTACATGCCGCTGTGTGCTGCGGGCAACCGCTGCCCGCAGCACACAGCCGCCCAGAGAGGAGAGGAACGCAATGCAGCGGCACGGGGGAGAAGGAGGAGGAGGGAGGTGGAGGAGGGAGCCGCAGCAGCGCTTTGTTATTGGTTGAGGCGCTGCTGCTGCTGTCCCTCTGCCTCACTATAGGCTGTCTTCCGAGAACAGCCTACAGTGAAGCAGAGGGGCAGCAGCAGCAGCGCCTCCACCAATGACACAGCGCTGCTGCAGCTCCCTCCTCCACCTCCCTCCTTCTCCTTCTCTCCTGCCCGGGAATCGTCAGAAGCTGCACCGAGGAGCCTGAGCCAGCGGAGAGGGTAAGTATAATTCTGTCTGTCTGTCTGTCTGTCTGTCTTTCTGTCTTTCTTGGGACTGTCTGCCGCAATGTGTAAAAAGGGGAAATCTGCCTGCCGCAATGTGTAAAAATGGGGAATCTGCCTGCCGCAATGTGTAAAAAGGGGGTATCTGCCTGCCGCAATGTGTAAAAATGGGGAATCTGCCTGCCGCAATGTGTAAAAAGGGGTAATCTGCCTGCCGCAATGTGTAAAAAGGGGTAATCTGCCTGCCGCAATGTGTAAAAAGGAGGTATCTGCCTGCCGCAATGTGTAAAAAGGGGGAATCTGCCTGCCGCAATGTGTAAAAATGGGGAATCTGCCTGCCGTAATGTGTAAAAAGGGGGACGCTGTCTGCCGTAATGTGTAACAAGGGCACGCCGTCTGCCGTAATGTGTAAAAAGGGGACGCTGTCTGCCATTATGTGTAAAAAGGGCACGCTGTCTGTCGTTATGTGTAAAAAGTGTACGCTGTCTGCCGCTATGTTTAACAAGGGCATGCTATCTGCCGTTATGTGTAAAAAGTGTACGCTGTCTGCCGCTATGTGTAACAAGGGCACGCTGTCTGCCGTTATGTGTAAAAAGGAAACGCTGTCTGCCGTTATGTGTAAAATGTGCACGCTGTCTGCCGTTATGTGTAAAAAGTGCACGCTGTCTGCCGTAATGTGTAAAAAGGGGGACGCTGTCTGCCGTAATGTGTAAAAAGGGGACGCTGTCTGCCGTAATGTGTAAAAAGAGGAATCTGTCCGTCGTAAGGTGTAAAAGGGTCTCTATCTGGTGTAGTGGTGCTACTGTGCGGCGTAATTTGAATAATGGAGACTACTGTGCACCGTTTTATGAATTGGTATTATTTTGTGGCCACACCCCTTTCCCACGAAGCCACACCACTATGTATTTTTGTGCGTGCCTACGGCGCGCACTGCCCCTGTTTTGCATGCAGGGGTGGGGCTCCAATGCCGTTTCTTGCACACAGTGCTAAAATGTCTAGTTACGGCACTGTTGCTAGGTATCCATTTCTCTGGCCCTGAGCAGGTCCCCCTCACCAGATCCTCTCCAGGGGTGAGGGGGTGGACTTGGATGGGATAGGGGGGGGGGGCAAAGCATTTTGTCGCACCTGGGCCCACCGCTCGCTAGTTCCGCCACTGTTCCAGCCATACACTATAACATAATTAGATACATTCACAATTACACAATGAATATAGGCCCTCATTCCGAGTTGATCGCTAGTTGCCGTTGTTCGCTGCGTAGCGATTATTTAAAAAAATGGCAAAAATGCGCATGCGTATGCACAGCAATGCGCACACGCAGCGTACGGGTACAAAGAGCATTGTGGTTTTGCACAGGATCTAGCGACGCTTTCAGTCACACTGGCGAATGCAGGGAGATTGACAGGAAGTGGGAGTTTCTGGGAGGCAACTGACCGTTTTCTGGGAGTGTTTGGAAAAACGCAGGCATGGCCGGGCGTTTGCTGGGCGGGTATCTGACGTCATTACCGTGTCATTCGTCGCAGCAATCATCGCACAGTATAAGTAACTACAGGGCTGGTCTTATTCTGCACAAAATGTGTTTGCTGCCGCGCGGCTGCACAGGCGTTCGCACGCTTGCAAAGCGAAAATACACTCCCCTGTGGGTGGCGACTATGCGTTTGCACGGCTGCTAAAAGTAGCTAGTGAGCGTTCAACTCGGAATGAGGGCCATAGTCCTGCCGCATATCATTTAAATCAGTATAAACTGCTTCTGCATCCTGGAGGACTGGGGATTATTTAGGGTGTGTAATCAGGGCCGGGTTGGCCCTTACACAGAGGCAGAACTCTGGGAGGCAACGGAGTCATCTGCCGCCGGGCTCCTGCTCTGAAGGGGGCACCTCTCGTCCCATTCTGTGACACCACTGAATTAAATTAATTGATTTGATAGCTGCCGCTGTCTTTTCATTGGCCGACTTCCTCACTGGTCCCTGCACCTTACAAATCACACCCTCTTTACTATACTGAATATACACATTTTACAAGTGTCACACCCAAGATAAGAAACCACAACCTATTACACTGGAAGCAGACACCTTACTGATGAAGCGATTTGCTCCTGTATAGGAAATATGAGAATTTTAACTATATGAAGATACTTCTCTGACAATTACACGTAACTTCATATAGTTAGAATTCTCATGCTTCCTCTACAGGAGCAAATAGCTCCATCAGTAAAGTGTCTGCTGTTAGTGTAACAGATCATGGGTTCTAATCCTGGGTATGACTGCTAAGAAATGTCTTTTATTTTAAATAACACAATTAAATGTATAAATACAGTACATACATATTTTTTTTTCAGAACACTACATACACATACACATACACATACACACACTTACTTATCTTAATATAGGAAATAGGGGTGCACCAATATTTATCTTGCCTCCGGGCAACTGGGACGAACTTACGCCACTGCCCTTACAGTTACCGGGAAGATTCCCGGGATGCGATTCCCGGGAGGCCGGGTGGGCTGCGGGCCCAAATGTAGCATGTGGCCCCGTCCCCAGCAGCTCTTTACACTCACATTACTTCCCAGGGCCGGCCCGAGCATTAGAGCGCCACTCTGTGGTAGGCGCCACTGCTGCATTTTCAGCACTGTGGCTGCTCTGGGGGCTGTGACTAAGCGCCATGATGGAGGTGAGGAGGAGGAGGTGCAGGGAAGGGGCCTCTTCTCTCATCTTTCCATGGATTTTACCCGCTGTCACTGCCCGGCCGGTGATAAATGGTGGAGAGTCTGGGGCATGCCGGGGCTGTATTATCAGCGAACGGGAGGAGGTTACACGCTGGGGGAACCGGAGCTCACAGATAGGCTAAGGAAAGGTACAGGACGGTGCACATGTCCATTAGATGCTCAGTCCAGTCACAGTTGGAGTAGTGTTTTCCCCATACAGAGGGCATATCTATCCAGTCCCGGCTCTCTATTATCCTTCCCTCTCCGCCCTGGCTTCTCCTTTCCTGATTGCTTCCCTGCCTCCCACACCACCAAACGCTCCGCGGCACCAGTCTCACAGGTTCCCCTCACAGCTCCAAGTCCCCTCCCCATCCATGGCACCCGCGACCTCCCCTCCCTCCTCCTTCCCACAGGTTACCCTCTCATGTTCTCTCTCCCCCAAAGCTCCAAACCCCCCATTAGTGACAGCCACGGACCCCCACAAAGGCTGCCGTCTTCTGTTGTCTCCCCTCACAGTCCCCCCATTTGCGACACCTGTGACCCTTCTCCCCCCAAAGGCCACCCTCTCCTGTCTTCTCTCCCCGCACAGCCCCCCCCCCAATTCGCGGCACCCGTGACCCCTCCCCCAGGCTACCCTCTCCTGTTTTCTTTCCCCTCATGGACCCAAACCCCCCCCCCCATCCCATTCACAGCACCGCGCCCCCCCTCCCCAGGCTACCCTCTCATGTCTTCTCTCCCCTCACTGACTCAAACCCCACCCACCCCATTCATGACACCTTCTCCCCTCCCCAGGCTACCCTCTCATGTCTTATCTCCAGTCTGACGTAACGTGTATAAGGGCTGTGATGTGTGGCGTAACATGTTTAAGGCCTCTGCTGTCTGGCATAATGTGTATAAAGGTCCTGCTATCTGGCATAATGTGTATAAAGGCTCTGCTATTTGGTGTAATGTGTATAAAGGCTCTGCTATCTGGTGTAACGTGTATAAAGGCTCTGCTATCTGGTGTAACGTGTATAAGGGCTCTGCTACCTGGCATAACGTGTATGCTCTGCTATCTGGCATAACGTGTATAAAGGCTCTGATAACTGACTTAATGTGTATAAGGGCTCTGCTATCTGGCGTAATGTGTATAAAGGCTCTGCTGTCTGATGTAACGTGTATAAGGGCTCTGCTCTCTGGCGTAAGGTGTATAAAGGTTCTGCTGTCTGACGTAACGTGTATAAAGGCTCTGCTATCTGGCGTAACGTGTATAAAGGTTCTGCTGTCTGGCGTAACGTGTATAAAGGCTCTGCTATCTGGCGTAACATGTATAAGGGCTCTGCTGTCTGGCGTAATGTGTATAAGGGCTCAACTGTCTGGCTTAATGTGTATATGGGCTCTGCTGTCTGGAGTAACGTGTACAAGGGCTCAACTGTCTGGCGTAATGTGTATAAGGGTTCTGCTGTCTGGAGTAACGTGTACAAGGGATACTACTGTGCGGTGTAATGTGTCATGTATTTGTGCTGCTGCTCTGTCACTTAGTTTAACCAGTCATCTCTCTGCAGCCTTTGGCCAAAATTGCTGAAAAGATGAACATATTGTGAGCTGTGAGGTGGTCAAAATTGACTGGAAATGAATGCTATGGGGGTTAATAATAATCTAACAACAAGAAAGGGCCAAATTATGTGATTTTAGTTTTTTCGGTCACTTTTTGGAAAAAAAATGTAAAACCAAAATCATTCATGGGCAAAATCCAAATCCAGAAAACAAATTAGAACCAAATCCAAGAACAGCAAAAATGGTCTATAAAATGTGCTGTCCTCGTAATCTTTACCAATGGCACATATCACATCCCTCCAGTTATGGCCCTGTGTACTAATCCCGCCCACTTTGGTGTTGGTTCTGCCTATCATTGATTTGGTGCCGCTCACATGAGGCCACTTGATGACATTTTTCCATGGCCACTTTTAGTTCCCAATCCGCTACTGTGTCTAATGCTTTAATAATGGTACTTTAGGGTGCCGAGGTGTGACTTTCTCTGACACTGTGGTCCTCTTATACTAAAGGGCGCATTCCAGTTGGTCTGAAAATATAAATTTCTAGTCTCAGTACCGTGACAACATGGATCAAATACACAGAAGCCGGGAAATAAATGCACGCCATTACATTGGCCAAGTTCCAGGAAATATACGGACATTTGTAATGTACGATGTGATGCGATAATTTCCCAGGCAGCATTATCGGCTCCCATTACATCCCGGCCTAAACAGTATGTTAGAACTTACCGGCTTTCATATCGAGTTTAATTACTGAGCAGGTGTTTATTTCATCACTGCAATTTGTAGTCTTAGTGCACCCCTCTTCCACATATTCATTACAGTTGTAACACTCCAAGCAAAGCAGGCCTGAAACACAATAAGAGATAAAATGTATGTGTTGTGTGTTTTGTGTCAGTGTTCTCACACATCTATTAAGGCTGCACCCCTTTAGGTACAAAGCTGATGCACAGAAAGCCATCTGGATATTTGTTCGCACTGTATGCACCAAATCCATCTGTCTGGCACTTCTGCATTATCAAACTCTGTACAATTGGACTCTGTACAATTTCCAACAGATAAGAAGACCAACACAACTATTCACATGCACAGGCATACCGCCTAACTTTTGTTTCTCTTGAGTAGTGAAATGCCGTGCCAGAGTCGCGTTTGTGGCAGGAAAGGGGTGGGGCTTTGGGTGGAGGGGCAGGGCCTTAGATTTAGGGGGCATGGCCTAGAACTGCAACCCCCATTTTCATAATTTGGGGTGCATGTCCAGTGCTCCCCGAGCAACTAGATAGCCCCCGGCTCCCCTCGTTGCACTGATATATTCAGTGATCACCGGTTGCTTTGCAGAGCAGAGCAGCGGTGATCACTAGCTCTCGCAACTGCCCCAACCAACCGTGGGACACTGCGGCCCACGGGTGGGACAGCGGGATAGTGGGACAGTGTCCAATTAGCGGGACTGTCCTGCTAAATTCTAAACATTACAGTGCTGTTCACCTACAGAGACAGCAGGGATTTTACTGTCGAATAAACAGTGAATCATTACTGAAGGACGCCTTTATCAGGTGAGCTTTCTTCTCTAGCCCTCTACTCCACTGCTGGCTCTACTATTAAGCAGCTTTAGGCAGCTGCCTAGGGCACCAATATCTGGGGGCACCACTGAGGGGGCCTATCATAAAATTAAGTTGGACTTAATGCCAGCAATGGATGTGGATGTTATAAAATACCACTGTCTCCGCACTTTTACCTGAGGGGTTGTGAAGTGTGTTTTGATGGTGGTCAGGTGCAGTAGGCTGAAGTTTTGCCCAGGGTGCTGAGAAACTTAGCACCAATCCTGCCCTCCTCCCTTAATGTTTCAAAGGCTCTTCGTCACCCACAACATTATTTTGTAACTGGATTTACTGTATGCTCTATGCTTGGTCACTTCTATTGAAACATTTTTTTCTATTGGAAACACACAGAGGAAACTCATCACTTTTATATGTTTTTTTATTCTTGCTGAATACAAATTGCAGCTGTCTTGATTAAGGACCTCATTCAGCTTCAGTTGCAGTTTTGCTAAAATAGTGAGAAGTAGATGGAGTGAGAGGATTTACAGATTAACAAAAGTTTATAAACTTTGACACAAAAACACACACACCATATGGGTGACCTAGATAGAGTCGACCTAATGATCCACCCCCCCGAATCCCAATGCCAGAATCCTGACACCAAAATCCCAACCGTAGGCATCTCAAACATTATTATGCCGGGAAGGGCTAGGATGAGTCTGTGTATATGTGTGTGTTTGGGTGGGGAAGGGGGGGGGAGGGGGGGTTTAAACACTTGGGAAGGTTAGGGTTAGGCTGCTGGATGAGAGGGTTAGGTTGTTGGAGGGGTAGGTTGGGGTTAAGCTGCAGGTAGGGAGGGTTAGGGCAGGGCCGAAACTAGTACTAACGGCACCCGGGGCAAGGCAGAAATTTAGCGCGCCCACCCCCCAAAAAATAAATAAATAAATACATAAATAAAATAAATAAATATATATATATATATATATTATAAAATAAAATAGAATAAAAATAAAAAAAATTAAGTAAGAAACAAACAACTAAACACAAAACAGATATCCCTCAGACCAGCAGACCCCCGTAATACACATATGGTATGTATATATATATATATATATATATATATGGAAAAAAAGGGATTCAGGAGAATGCGCCCATAGTGTAAATCCAATTTATTTTTTAAAACATATCATTAGAACCAAATTACAGGTATAGATGTAATAATACCTTTTTGGACCCACACTTTGGGCCAGTTTATACGTAAAAGAAATTCACAAGGCTGGTGCATCAAGCGCTGTGTCCAGAAGCCGGGACCGTACACCACGCTGCTTTCAGAAGCCCGTCCGGCCACCCGCAGCGATCACAGGGAGATGCAGAGACCGACGTCTCGCTCACTCGGTCTCTGCATCTCCCTGTGATCGCTGCGGGTGGCCGGACGGGCTTCTGAAAGCAGCGTGGTGTACAGTCCCGGCTTCTGGACACAGCGGTTGATGCACCAGCCTTGTGAATTTCTTTTACGTATAAACTGGCCCAAAGTGTGGGTCCAAAAAGGTATTATTACATCTATACCTGTAATTTGGTTCTAATGATATGTTTTAAAAAATAAATCGGATTTACACTATGGGCGCATTCTCCTGAATCCCTTTTTTTCCAGAAATTTGCTCAAGGAGTCCTGAGCGTTTTGGAGAAGTGCAGCGGTGGTGGTTCACCAGTGTTAACAGCCCAGGTGTGGAATCACCTGGGGACTGCAAACCATAATTAAAGATTGACCAGCGCACCTGTACACCGTTCTTTGCATATATATATATATATATATATATATATATATATACATACACACACACACATACGTGTGTATATATGTACACAGCCACATACACACGCACATATATATATATATATATATATAACATTTGTAGCTGTCACAGTGGTGAAGATGAGCAGTCTCAGCATTATAGATTGGGGCAATATACTGTATATAAGCTTAAGAAAACTAGTATAAATGAGCTGCAGGTGTTAACACCAGTCACAGTGTGTGTGTGTGTGTGTGTGTGTGTGTGTGTGTGTGTGTGTGTGTGTGTGTTTTACCTCCGATCCTCTCACCGTCCTGCTTCCATCCATCACTGTGCTGTCAGCGGGCTGAAACACTGAATGCAATGCTGTGTGGGGCCAGAGAAAGGTCAGCAGCATGACCACATTCATAGCGCGGGCGGGCGGCTGGTATACTTTTTCGGCTTGCCGCTGAGGAAGGGAAACTAGACGTTACCCTGACTCCCTAGCTCCAGCAGCGGCGGCCATCTTTCTTCAGGGTGCAATGCCTCATGGGATTTGTAGTCTCTATGCTACTGCATAAAGTGTAAGCAGTAGCACACATGACTACAAATCCCATTTTTCTTCACTAGATTCTCTGCTGTGTCAGACGCAGCTGATCCCAGCGCCCTATCCAATACCGCGCCCGGGTCACATGACCCCCCTAGCCCCTCCCTAGTTTTGGCTCTGGTTAGGGGGAGGTTAAGGTGAAGGGTTACAGTAGCTTACCTTACAACAAATCAGGGGCATAGCCAGAACTTTGTGGGCCCCATAGCAACATTTTGAAGGGGCCCCTGACCCAATGCTTCTAGAGAGACACCTTTCAGCAGCAATTGCTAACTTTCATGCCCCATAATAGTGCCCTAGTTCATTTTCTGAACCATATTAGTGCCTTAGTTCACATTATTTCACATTGTAGGGCCACCAGTACACACTATGCAACAAATTACCCCAATTCACAGTTCCTCTAGTTCATCTTATTCCACACTATAGTGCCTCCAATTTATAATGTGCCACAATACAGTGCCGCAGTTCATATTTTGTAACATTATAATGCCATTATAACACATTACAATGTGCAGGTCCAGGGGCATAACTAGATATATTGTAGGTCCCAAGACAATAATTATGTCACCCTGTGTATCACCCAATAGTGAAAAATGTATGTAACACAGGTAACTTTGACAAGGAACGTGGGCCCCTCTCAGCTCTGGGCCCCATATCAGCTACACTACCTGCACCTATGGTAGCTATGCCCTTGTAACATATGTTGTATTCTATCCATTGGGATACCATAACCAACCAGTTATAATATTGCTGGGAGGTGTTAAGGACATTTTATCAATCTTTTTTTTATGCCGATGGGTAAAACTTTTAATGTTTAATGGATTGACATCCTAGTCATAAAGCTATTACTTTCCTCTTAGTGTCTCTCCCAGGCTTGCCTTCCAGTGCGGCCAAGGAAACTGTATCTCACCTTGGCCCCACCACTATCGGAAAATTGGGGCGACACCCACCATTTTCCTTAATTCCGGCTGCCCCCATCCCTGCCTCTAAATGCCTCTGCCTGTCAATCAGTCAGAGGTGTTCGCATCCCTACCATTGGGAAACTGCAGTAGGAATCGCAGGAGCGATCATTATCGAATTAGGCCCTCAGTTGGCCCTCAGTCCAAAAACGGGGGGTAAAGAACACTATCAAGCTCCCATCTTCTTATGAAGTCTTGACTCAAACTCCGGCATTAGCAGTCTAGGAATAGTTTGAATGTATACTATTGCTGTTATTATTTTTATTTTCATTGATTATTATTATTATTATTATTATTATTAGTTGTAAGCTACAATCCCTAGGTTTTCAGGACACAGCCTTTTCTTGGTTCTTATACACTGCTTTGATTCTACATCATAGAAACATAGAATTTGACGGCAGATAAGAACCACTTGGCCCATCTAGTCTTCCCCTTTTTTTATCCTTTAGGTAATCGCAACCCTTTTTGAACCTTAATTCTTTGTAAGGATATTCATATGCCTATCCCAAGCATGTTTAAATTGCTCTACAGTCTTTGCCTCTACCACCTCCGATGGGAGACTATTCCACTTATCCACTACCATTTCTGTGAAGTAAGTTTTCCTTAAATTTCCCCTGAACCTCCCCCCCTCCAGTCTCGGTGTATGTCCTCGAGTTCTAATACTTCTCTTCCTTTGAAGAATGTTTCCCTCCTGAACTTTGTTAAAACCCTTGGTATATTTGAAAGTTTCTATCATGTCTCCCCTTTCCCTTCTCTCCTCCATACTATACATGTTAAGATATTTTAGCCTTTCCGGGTAAGTTTTGTGATGTAGGTCATGCACCATTTTAGTTGCCCTTCTTTGTACACTCTCTAATGTATTTATATCCTTCTGGAGATATGGTCTCCAGAACTGGACACAATATTCCAGATGAGGCCGTACCAATGACCTATACAGTGGCATTATTACCTCTTTTTTTCCTGCTACTGATTTCTCTCCCTATGCAACCAAGCATCTGACTTGCCTTCCTCATTGCTTTGTTGCATTGCTTTCCTGCCTTCAAGTCACTTGAAATAGTGACTCCTAAATCCCTTTCCTCAGTAGTTTCCATTATAGTACCCTTGATACTATATTTAGCCTCCATCCTCCTTGCTACCTCTCTCAGTTGGAGTACCGCAGGGCTCAGTCTTAGATCCTCTGCTTTTCTCAATCTATACCTCATCTATTGGAAAACTAATCAGCTCTTTTGGATTTCAGAATCATCTGTACGCAGATGATACTCAAATCTATCCTTCCCCAATTTATCATCATCTGTATTGGGCCGTGTCACTGAATGCCTTTCTGCCATTTCATCTTGAATGACATCTCACCTCCTCAAACTTAATATTTCAAAAACAATTAACAGTTAATTCTATTCCCACCGGCCAATAGTAGTTACCAACCTGATCTCTCTATCACTGTTGAGAACTCCGAAATCAGTCCTACTCCACAAGCTCGCTGCCTAGGTGTCATTCTTGACTCTGAACTTTGTTCACATTCAGTCTGTCTCAAAATATTTTGTATGCATCTAAACAACATATCCAAAATTAGAAATGTGCGGCGGGCACTTTTCCGATTTTGTGTTTTGGTTTCTGATCTGGATCCCCGCTCGTGTATTGGATCTGTATTGGTTTTGCCAAAACCACCATTTCGGGTTTTGGATCTGGATAATTGAAAAAAATCCATAAAAACAGCTATAATCACATAATTTGAGGGTAATTTTGAACCTGCGATATTATTAACCTCAATAACATTCATTTCCACTCATTTACAGTCCATTCTGAACACCTCAAACCTCACAATCTTTTTTTAGGCCAAAAGATTGAACCAAGATCACTGGATGACTAAGCTAAGCAGACCCAAGTGGGTGGCACAAACACCTGGCCCATCTAGGAGTGGCACTGCAGTGTCAGACAGGATGGCGCTTTTAAAAACTAGGCCCCAAAGAGCACATAATGCAAAGAAGAAAAAGAGGTGCAATGAGGTAGCTGGATGACAAAACTAAGCAACCCAAGTGTGCGGTACAAACACCTGGCCATCTAGGAGTGGCACTGCAGTGTCAGACAGTATGGCAGTTTTAAAAACTAGGCTCCAAGGAGCACATAACGCAAAGAAGAAAAAGAGGTGCAATGAGTTAGCTGGGTGACCAAGCTTAGTGACCCAAGTGGGTGGCACAAACTACTGGCCCATATAGGAGTGGCACTGCAGTGTCAGACAGGATGGCAGTATTAAAAACTAGACCCCAAAGAGCATATAATTCAAAGAAGAAAAAGAGGTGAAATGAGGAAGCTTGATAACTAAGTGAAGTGAAACAAGTGGGCGGCACAAACACCTGGCCCATCTAGGAGTGGCACTGCAGTATCAGACAGAATGGCAGTTTTAATAAATGCCCCAAAGAGCACACACTGCAAATAAGAAAAAGAGGTGCAATGAGATAGCTAGATGACTAAGCTAAGCGACCCAAGTGTGCGGCACAAACTCCTGTCCCATCTAGGAGTGGCAATACAGTGTCAGACAGGATAGCAAGTTGAAATACTTAGCCACAAAAGAGGTGTAATGAGGTAGCTGGATGACTAAGCAAAGTGACCGAAGTGTGAGGCACAAACACCTGGCCCATCTAGGAGTGGCACTGCAGTGTCAGACAGGATGGCACTTTTAAAAACTAGGCCCCAAAGAGCACATAATGCAAAGAAGAAAAAGAGGTGCAATGAGGTAGCTGGATGACAAAACTAAGCAACCCAAGTGTGCGGTACAAACACCTGGCCATCTAGGAGTGGCACTGCAGTGTCAGACAGTATGGCAGTTTTAAAAACTAGGCTCCAAGGAGCACATAACGCAAAGAAGAAAAAGAGGTGCAATGAGTTAGCTGGGTGACCAAGCTTAGTGACCCAAGTGGGTGGCACAAACTACTGGCCCATATAGGAGTGGCACTGCAGTGTCAGACAGGATGGCAGTATTAAAAACTAGACCCCAAAGAGCATATAATTCAAAGAAGAAAAAGAGGTGAAATGAGGAAGCTTGATAACTAAGTGAAGTGAAACAAGTGGGCGGCACAAACACCTGGCCCATCTAGGAGTGGCACTGCAGTATCAGACAGAATGGCAGTTTTAATAAATGCCCCAAAGAGCACACACTGCAAATAAGAAAAAGAGGTGCAATGAGATAGCTAGATGACTAAGCTAAGCGACCCAAGTGTGCGGCACAAACTCCTGTCCCATCTAGGAGTGGCAATACAGTGTCAGACAGGATAGCAAGTTGAAATACTTAGCCACAAAAGAGGTGTAATGAGGTAGCTGGATGACTAAGCAAAGTGACCGAAGTGTGAGGCACAAACACCTGGCCCATCTAGGAGTGGCACTGCAGTGTCAGACAGGATGGCACTTTTAAAAACTAGGCCCCAAAGAGCACATAATGCAAAGAAGAAAAAGAGGTGCAATGAGGTAGCTGGATGACAAAACTAAGCAACCCAAGTGTGCGGTACAAACACCTGGCCATCTAGGAGTGGCACTGCAGTGTCAGACAGTATGGCAGTTTTAAAAACTAGGCTCCAAGGAGCATATAACGCAAAGAAGAAAAAGAGGTGCAATGAGTTAGCTGGGTGACCAAGCTTGGTGACCCAAGTGGGTGGCACAAACTACTGGCCCATATAGGAGTGGCACTGCAGTGTCAGACAGGATGGCAGTATTAAAAACTAGACCCCAAAGAGCATATAATTCAAAGAAGAAAAAGAGGTGGAATGAGGAAGCTTGATAACTAAGTGAAGTGAAACAAGTGGGCGGCACAAACACCTGGCCCATCTAGGAGTGGCACTGCAGTATCAGACAGAATGGCAGTTTTAAAAACTATGCCCCAAAGAGCACACACTGCAAATAAGAAAAAGAGGTGCCATGAGATAGCTAGATGACTAAGCTAAGCGACCCAAGTGTGCGGCACAAACTCCTGTCCCATCTAGGAGTGGCAATACACTGTCAGACAGGATAGCAAGTTGAAATACTTAGCCACAAAAGAGGTGTAATTAGGTAGCTGGATGACTAAGCAAAGTGACCGAAGTGTGCGGCACAAACACCTGGCCCATCTAGGAGTGGCACTGCAGTGTCAGACAGGATTGCAGTTTTAAAAACTAGGCCCCAAACAGCAAATAATGCAAAAGAGGAAAAGAGGTGCAATGCGGTAACCGGATGACTAAGCTAAGCAACCCAAGTGTGCGGTACAAACACCTGGCCATCTAGGAGTGGCACTGCAGTGTCAGACAGGATGGCAGTTTTAAAAACTAGGCCCCAAAGAGCACACACTGCAAATAAGAAAAAGAGTTGCAATGAGATAGCTGGGTGACTAAGCTAAGCCACCCAAGTGTGCGGCACAAACACCTGGCCCATCTAGGAGTGGCAATGCAGTGTCAGACAGGATAGCAATTTTAAAAACTAAGCCACAAAGAGCACATACTGGAAAGAAGAAAAAGAGGTGCAATGAGGTAGCTGGATGACTAAGCAAAGTGACCCAAGTATGCAACACAAACACCTGGCCCATCTAGGAGTGGCACTGCAGTGTCAGAGAGGATGGCAGTTTTAAAAACTAGGCCCCAAAGAGCACATATTGCAAAAAAAAGAAAGAGTTGCACTAAGGTAGCTGGATGATTAAACTAAGCGACACAAGTGGGCGGCACAAACAACTGGCCTATCTAGAAGTAGCACTGCAGTGTCAGACAGGATGGCAGTTTTAAAAACTAGGCCCCAAAGAGCACATAATGCAAAGAAGAAAAAGAGGTGCAATGAGGTAGCTGGATGAATAAGCTAAGCGACCCAAGTGGGTGCCAGAAACACCTGGCCCATCTAGGAGTGACACTGCAGTGTCAGACAGAATGGCAGTTTTAAAAACCAGGCCCCAAAGAGAACACACTGCAAATAAGAAAAAGAGGTGCAATGAGATAGCTGGATGCTAAGCTAAGTGACCCAAGTCTGCAGCACAAACACCTGGCCCATCTAGGAGTGGCACTGCAGTGTCAGACAGGATGGCAGTTTTAAAGACTAGGCCCCAAGCAACAAATAATGCAAAAAAGAAAAAGAGGTGCAATGAGGTAGCTGGATGACTAAGCTAAGCGACCCAAGTGGGCGACAAAAACACCTGGCCCATCTAGGAGTGGCAGTGCAGTGTCAGACAGGATGGCAGTTTTAAAAACTAGGCTCCAAAGAGCACATAATGCAAAGAAGAAAAAGAGGTGCAATGAGGTAGCTGGATGACTAAGCTAAGCGACCCAAGTGGGTGGCACAAACACCTGGCCCATCTAGGAGTGGCACTGCAGTGTCAGACAGAATGGCAGTTTTAAAAACTAGGCCCCAAAGAGCACACACTGCAAATAAGAAAAAGAGTTGCAATGAGATAGCTGGGTGACTAAGCTAAGCCACCCAAGTGTGCGGCACAAACTCCTGTCCCATCTAGGAGTGGCACTGCAGTGTCAGAGAGGATGGCAGTTTTAAAAACTAAGCCACAAAGAGCACATACTGGAAAGAAGAAAAAGAGGTGCAATGAGGTAGCTGGATGACTAAGCAAAGTGACCCAAGTATGCAACACAAACACCTGGCCCATCTAGGAGTGGCAGTGCAGTGTCAGACAGGATGGCAGTTTTAAAAACTAGGCTCCAAAGAGCACATAATGCAAAGAAGAAAAAGAGGTGCAATGATGTAGCTGGATGACTAAGCTAAGCGACTCAAGTGGGCGACAAAAACACCTGGCCCATCTAGGAGTGGCAATGCAGTGTCAGACAGGATAGCAATTTTAAAAACTAAGCCACAAAGAGCACACACTGGAAAGAAGAAAAAGAGGTGCAATGAGGTAGCTGGATGACTAAGCAAAGTGACCCAAGTATGCAACACAAACACCTGGCCCATCTAGGAGTGGCACTGCAGTGTCAGAGAGGATGGCAGTTTTAAAAACTAGGCCCCAAAGAGCACATATTGCAAAAAAAAGAAAGAGTTGCAGTAAGGTAGCTGGATGATTAAACTAAGCGACACAAGTGGGTGGCACAAACAACTGGCCTATCTAGGAGTGGCACTGCAGTGTCAGACAGGATGGCAGTTTTAAAAACTAGGCCCCAAAGTGTACATAATGCAAAGAAGAAAAAGAGGTGCAATGAGTTAGCTGGATTTCTAAGCTAAGCTACCGAAGTGGGTGGCTGAAACACCTATCCCATCTAGGACTGGCACTGCAGTTGCAAATAGGATGGCACTTTTAAAAACTATGGCCCTCATTCCGAGTTGTTTGCTCGCTAGCTGCTTTTAGCAGCATTGCAAACGCTAGGCCGCCGCCATCAGGAAGTGTATCTTAGCTTAGCAGAATAGCGAACAAAAGATTAGCAGAACTACTAAATAATTCCTTGCAGTTTCTGAGTAGCTCCAGACCTACTCCTAGATTGCGATCACCTCAGTCCGTTTAGTTCCTGCTTTGACGTCACAAACACGGCCTGCGTTCGGCCAGCCACTCCCCCGTTTCTTCAGCCATTCCTGTGTTTTCTCCTGGCACGTCTGCATTTTTTAGCACACTCCCTGAAAATGCTGAGTTGCCGCTCAGAAACACCCACTTCCTGTCAATCACACTACGATCACCCGAGCGTTGAAAAAACGTTGCTCAAGTTTGTGTAAATCTCCTTTTTTGTGTTAAATTACTTAGCGCACGCGCGCTGCGTACCATGCGCATTTTCCACCTAATCGCTGTGTTGTGAAAAACGGCAACGAGCGAACAACTCAAAATGGCCACCATTGCCCCAAACAGCAAAAAATGCAAAGAAGAAAAAGAGGTGCAATGAGGTAGCCGGATAACTAAGCTAAGCGACCCATGTGGGAGACACAAACATCTGGCCCATCTAGGAGTGACACTGCAGTGTCAGACAGGATGGCAATTTTAAAAACTAGGCCCCTAACAGCAAATAATGCAAAGAAGTAAAAGAGGTGCAATGAGGTAGCCAGATGACTAAGCAAAGTGACCCATGTGGGTGGCACAAACACTATGCGTGGCACTGCAGTGTCAGACAGGATGACACTTTTAAAAACTAAGCCCCAAACAGCAAAAAAGAAAAAGAGGTGCAATGAGGTAGCTGGATGACTAAGCTAAGCGACCCAAGTGGGTGGCACAAACACCTGGCCCATCTAGGAGTGGCACTGCAGTGTCAGACAGGATGGAAGATTTAAAAAATAAGCTCCAAAGAGCACATATAGCAAAAAAAAAAAGAGGTGCTATGAGGTAGCTGGATGACTAAGCTAAGTGACCCAAGTGGGCGGCACAAACACCTGGCCCATATAGGAGTGGTAGTGCAGTGTCAGACAGGATGGCAGTTTTAAAAACTAGGCCCCAAGGAGCACATAATGCAAAGAATAAAAGGTGGTGCAAGATGGAATTATCCTTTGGCTCTCCCACCCACACTTATGTTGTATAAACAGGATATACAAACTTTAACAAACTAATCATTTCAGCGTCAGCATCTGCCATACGATTATTGGTTTGTTTGGGCCCCCACTTAAAAAGAAGCAATTAATCTCTCCTTGCACAAACTGGCTCTACAGTTGCAAGATGTCTTCCTCATCCTCAGATCCCCTCTCCCCCTTCCTGCAGTATTTACATCCTCATCCTCAGAGAGAAATATTATTCAAACAAACAAAACCACAACATTTAGGTGTCTGTGGACTGCTTACGCTATTACCCAAAGTTTCTGAACTTGACAATGACTTATGATAAATGCACTGCAGGTGACGTATAAAGGGAGGATGTTCCAAGGTGGTTAACCTCATTACCCCTACTTATTATGGATTGATAAAGGCAACAGATGGCTTGACACCTGTTGTCTGGATTTGAGGAGAAATCATTTCACACTGAAGAGGTGGCTTTTTTGGTATTTTGCCCAGGCATGACAATGGGCTTTTTCATCCCATGGCCAACAACTGTCTCCACTGGTGCCTTATTCAAACAAACCACATCACCATCAGAATCCTCATCGTCAACTTCCTCTGCAGCTCCAGCTACAGCCATATGCTTCTCATCCTGGTGTACTTCTACATAGTGATGAGCGGGTTCGGTTCCTCGGAATCCGAACCCGCCCGAACTTCAGCTTTTTTTCCACGGGTCCGAGCAGGCTCGGATCCTCCCGCCTTGCTCGGTTAACCCGAGCGCGCCCGAACGTCATCATCCCGCTGTCGGATTCTCGTGAGGCTCGGATTCTATCGCGAGACTCGGATTCTATAAAAGGAGCCGCGCGTCGCCGCCATTTTCACACGTGCATTGAGATTGATAGGGAGAGGACGTGGCTGGCGTCCTCTCCGTTTAGATAGAGAGTGAGACACTTGATTTACTGGAGCATTAGGAGTACTCAGAGAGTGCAGAGTTTTGCTGATAGTTATACTAGTGACCCCTAGTGCAGTTTTATTTATTATTCAATAATATAATCCGTTATCTGCCTGAAAAAAAACGATACACAGTCACATACCATATCTGTGCTCAGCCTCAGTGTGCTGCATCATCTATGTATATCTGACTGTGCTGAGTGCTCACTGCTCACACAGCTTAATTGTGGGGGAGACTGGGGAGCAGTTATAGCAGGAGTACATATTTAACAGTGCACACTTTTGCTGCCAGAGTGCCACTGCCAGTGTGACTGACCAGTAACCACCAGTATATTGTCTGCCTGAAAAAGTTAAACACTCGTGTGGTATTTTTTTTTTTAATTCTATAAACGCATTCTGCTGACAGTGTCCAGCAGGTCCGTCATTATATAATATATACCTGTCCTGCAGTAGTGATATATATATATTTTTTGTATCATTATCATCCAGTCTATACTAGCAGACGCAGTACGGTAGTCCACGGCTGTAGCTACCTCTGTGTCTGCAGTCGCTCGTCCATAATTGTATACCTACCTGTGGTGGTTTTTTTTTTTTTCTATCTTCTTCATACGAGTAGTTTAGGAGTCTGCAGTGCTGACAGTGTCCAGCAGGTCCGTCATTATATAATATATACCTGTCCTGCACTAGTGATATATATATATTTTTTATATCATTATCATCCAGTCTATACTAGCAGACGCAGTACGGTAGTCCACGGCTGTAGCTACCTCTGTGTCGGCAGTCGCTCGTCCATAATTGTATACCTACCTGTGGTGGTTTTTTTTTTCTATCTTCTTCATACTAGTAGTTTAGGAGTCTGCAGTGCTGACAGTGTCCAGCAGGTCCGTCATTATATAATATATACCTGTCCTGCAGTAGTGATATATATATTTTTTTTTATATCATTATCATCCAGTCTATACTAGCAGACGCAGTACGGTAGTCCACGGCTGTAGCTACCTCTGTGTCGGCAGTCGCTCGTCCATAATTGTATACCTACCTGTGGTGGGTTTTTTTTTTCTATCTTCTTCATACTAGTAGTTTAGGAGTCTGCAGTGCTGACAGTGTCCAGCAGGTCCGTCATTATATAATATATACCTGTCCTGCAGTAGTGATATATATATATTTTTTATATCATTATCATCCAGTCTATACTAGCAGACGCAGTATGGTAGTCCACGGCTGTAGCTACCTCTGTGTCGGCAGTCGCTCGTCCATAATTGTATACCTACCTGTGGTGTTTTTTTTTTTTTCTATCTTCTTCATACTAGTAGTTTACTTTAGGAGTCTGCAGTGCTGACAGTGTCCAGCAGGTCCGTCATAATATAATATATACCTGTCCTGCAGTAGTGATATATATATATTTTTTATATCATTATCATCCAGTCTATACTAGCAGACGCAGTACGGTAGTCCACGGCTGCAGCTACCTCTGTGTCGGCAGTAGCTCGTCATCCATAAGTATACTAGTATCCATCCATCTCCATTGTTTACCTGAGGTGCCTTTTAGTTGTGCCTATTAAAATATGGAGAACAAAAATGTTGAGGTTCCAAAAATAGGGAAAGATCAAGATCGACTTCCACCTCGTGCTGAAGCTGTTGCCACTAGTCATGGCCAAGACGATGAAATGCCATCAACGTCGTCTGCCAAGGCCGATGCCCAATGTCATAGTACAGAGCATGTAAAATCCAAAACACCAAATATCAGTAAAAAAAGGACTCAAAAATCTAAAATAAAATTGTCGGAGGAGAAGCGTAAACTTGCCAATATGCCATTTACCACACGGAGTGGCAAGGAACGGCTGAGGCCCTGGCCTATGTTCATGGCTAGTGGTTCAGCTTCACATGAGGATGGAAGCACTCAGCCTCTCGCTAGAAAAATGAAAAGACTTAAGCTGGCAGAAGCACAGCAAAGAACTGTGCGTTCTTCGAAATCACAAATCCACATGGAGAGTCCAATTGTGTCGGTTTGCGATGCCTGACCTTCCCAACACTGGACGTGAAGAGCATGCGCCTTCCACCATTTGCACGCCCCCTGCAAGTGCTGGAAGGAGCACCCACAGTCCAGTTCCTGATAGTCAGATTGAAGATGTCAGTGTTGAAGTACACCAGGATGAGGAGGATATGGGTGCTGCTGGCGCTGGGGAGGAAATTGACCAGGAGGATTCTGATGGTGAGGTGGTTTGTTTAAGTCAGGCACCCGGGGAGACACCTGTTGTCCATGGGAGGAATATGGCCATTGACATGCCTGGTGAAAATACCAAAAAAATCAGCTCTTCGGTGTGGAAGTATTTCAACAGAAATGCGGACAACATTTGTCAAGCCGTGTGTTGCCTTTGTCAAGCTGTAATAAGTAGGGGTAAGGACGTTAACCACCTCGGAACATCCTCCCTTATACGTCACCTGCAGCGCATTCATCATAAGTCAGTGACAAGTTCTAAAACTTTGGGCGACAGCGGAAGCAGTCCACTGACCAGTAAATCCCTTCCTCTTGTAACCAAGCTCACGCAAACCACCCCACCAACTCCCTCAGTGACAATTTCCTCCTTCCCCAGGAATGCCAATAGTCCTGCAGGCCATGTCACTGGCAATTCTGACGAGTCCTCTCCTGCCTGGGATTCCTCCGATGCATCCTTGCGTGTAACGCCTACTGCTGCTGGCGCTGCTGTTGTTGCTGCTGGGAGTCGATGGTCATCCCAGAGGGGAAGTCGTAAGACCACTTTTACTACTTCCACCAAGCAATTGACTGTCCAACAGTCCTTTGCGAGGAAGATGAAATATCACAGCAGTCATCCTGCTGCAAAGCGGATAACTGAGGACTTGGCAGCCTGGGCGGTGAGAAACGTGGTTCCGGTATCCATCATTACTGCAGAGCTAACTATAGACTTGTTTGAGGTACTGTGTCCCCGGTACCAAATACCATCTAGGTTCCATTTCTCAAGGCGGGCGATACCGAAAATGGACACAGACCTAAGAAAAAGACTCACCAGTGTCCTAAAAAATGCAGTTGTACCCAATGTCCACTTAACCACGGACATGTGGACAAGTGGAGCAGGGCAGACTCAGGACTATATGACTGTGACAGCCCACTGGGTAGATGTATTGACTCCCGCCGCAAGAACAGCAGCGGCGGCACCAGTAGCAGCATCTCGCAAACGCCAACTCGTTCCTAGGCAGGCTACGCTTTGTATCACCGCTTTCCAGAATACGCACACAGCTAAAAACCTCTTACGGCAACTGAGGAAGATCATCGCAGAATGGCTTACCCCAATTGGACTCTCCTGTGGATTTGTGGCATCGGACAACGCCAGCAATATTGTGTGTGAATTAAATCTGGGCAAATTCCAGCACGTTGTATGTTTTGCACATACCTTGAATTTGGTGGTGCAGAATTATTTAAAAAACGACATGGGCGTGCAAGAGATGCTGTCGGTGGCCAGAAGAATTGCGGGACACTTTCGGCGTACAGGCACCACGTACAGAAGACTGGAGCAACAGCAAAAACGCCTGAACCTGCCCTGCCATCATCTGAAGCAAGAAGTGGTAACGAGGTGGAATTCAACCCTCTATATGCTTCAGAGGTTGGAGGAGCAGCAAAAGGCCATTCAAGCCTATACAACTGAGCACGATATAGGAGGTGGAATACACCTGTCTCAAGCGCAGTGGAGAATGATTTCAACGTTGTACAAGGTTCTGCAACCTTTTGAACTTGCCACACGTGAAGTCAGTTCAGACACTGCCAGCCTGAGTCAGGTCTTTCCCCTCATCAGGCTTTTGCAGAAGAAGCTGGAGACATTGAAGGAGGAGATAACACAGAGCGATTCCGCTAGGCATGTGGGACTTGTGGATGGAGCCCTTAATTCGCTTAACAAGGATTCATGGATGGTCAATCTGTTGAAATCAGAGCACTACATTTTGGCCACCGTGCTCGATCCTAGATTTAAAACCTACCTTGGATCTCTCTTTCCGGCAGACACAAGTCTGCTGGGGTTCAAAGAACTGCTGGTGAGAAAATTGTCAAGTCAAGCGGAACGCGACCTGTCAACATCTCCTCCTTCACATTCTCCCGCAACTGGGGGTGCGAGGAAAAGGCTCAGAATTCAGAGCCCACCCGCTGGCGGTCATGCAGGGCAGTCTGAAGCGACTGCTGATGCTGACATCTGGTCCGGACTAAAGGACCTGACAACGATTACGGACATGTCGTCTACTGTCACTGCATATGATTCTCTCCCCATTGAAAGAATGGTGGAGTATTATATGAGTGACCGCATCCAAGTAGGCATGTCAGACAGACCGTACTTATACTGGCAGGAAAAAGAGGCAATTTGGAGGCCCTTGCACAAACTGGCTTTATTCTACATAAGTTGCCCTCCCACAAGTGTGTATTCCGAAAGAGTGTTTAGTGCCGCCGCTCACCTTGTCAGCAATCGGCGTACGAGGTTACATCCAGAAAATGTGGAGAAGATGATGTTCATTAAAATGAATTATAATCAATTCCTCCGTGGAGACATTCACCAGCAGCAATTGCCTCCACAGAGTACACAGGGAGCTGAGATGGTGGATTCCAGTGGGGACGAATTGATAATCTGTGAGTAGAGGGATGTACACGGTGATATATCGGAGGATGATGATGAGGTGGACATCTTGCCTCTGTAGAGCCAGTTTGTGCAAGGAGAGATTAATTGCTTCTTTTTTGGTGGGGGTCCAAACCAACCCGTCATTTCAGTCACAGTCGTGTGGCAGATCCTGTCACTGAAATGATGGCTTGGTTAAAGTGTGCATGTCCTGTTTATACAACATAAGGGTGGGTGGGAGGGCCCAAGGACAATTCCATCTTGCACCTCTTTTTTCTTTCATTTTTCTTTGCGTCATGTGCTGTTTGGGGGGTGTTTTTTGGAAGGGCCATCCTGCGTGACACTGCAGTGCCACTCCTAGATGGGCCAGGTGTTTGTGTTGGCCACTAGGGTCGCTTATCTTACTCGCACAGCTACCTCATTGCGCCTCTTTTTTTCTTTGCGTCAGGTGCTGTTTGGGGGGTGTTTTTTGGAAGGACCATCCTGCGTGACACTGCAGTGCCACTCCTAGATGGGCCAGGTGTTTGTGTCGGCCACTAGGGTCGCTTAGCTTAGTCACACAGCTACCTCATTGCGCCTCTTTTTTTTTTTCTTTGCATCATGTGCTGTTTGGGGGGTGTTTTTTGGAAGGGCCATCCTGCGTGACACTGCAGTGCCAATCCTAGATGGGCCAGGTGTTTGTGTCGACTACTAGGGTCGCTTAGCTTAGTCACACATCTACCTCATTGCGCCTCTTTTTTTTCTTCTTTGCGTCATGTGCTGTTTGGGGGGTGTTTTTTGGAAGGGCTATCCTGCGTTACACTGCAGTGCCACTCCTAGATGGGCCAGGTGTTTGTGTCGGCCACTTGGGTCGCTTAGCTTAGCCATCCAGCGACCTCGGTGCAAATTTTAGGACTAAAAATAATATTGTGAGGTGTGAGGTGTTCAGAATAGACTGAAAATGAGTGGAAATTATGGTTTTTGAGGTTAATAATACTTTGGGATCAAAATGACCCCCAAATTCTATGATTTGAAAAAAACACCCGAATCTAAAACACACCTGAATCCGACCAAAAAAATTCGGTGAGGTTTTGCCAAAACGCGTTCGAACCCAAAACACGGCCGCGGAACCGAACCCAAAACCAAAACACAAAACCCGAAAAATTTCCGGTGCTCATCACTACTTCTACAGTGACATCCTCAATCTCAATATCAGCAACTATACTGGCGGTGCTCCTCCCAGCACTTGCAGGGGGCATTATAATGGTGGTAGGTGCCTCCTCTTCCCATACAGTGTTTTGTGAATGTCAGACCTAGACATCGCAACTGCAAACAGTGCCAGAACCTCTGTGTTTTTTACACCACCCCTGTAATTTTACAGCATACAAGACAGGGCCAGTGTACATTGATTTTCACTGCACCCTGGAATAATTACAGCATACAAGACAGGGCCAGTGTACATTGATTTTTACTGCACCCTGGAATAATTACAGCATACAAGACAGGGCCAGTGTACATTGATTTTCACTGCACCCTGGAATAATTACAGCATACAAGACAGGGCCAGTGTACATTGATTTTCACTGCACCCTGGAATAATTACAGCATACAAGACAGGGCCAGTGTACATTGATTTTCTCTGCACCCCAGAATTATTACAGCATACAAAACAGGACCAGTGTACATTGATTTTCACTGCACCCTGGAATAATTACAGCATGCAAGATAGGGCCAGTGTACATTGATTTTCACTGCACCCTGGATAATTACAGCATACAAGACAGGACCAGTGTACATTGATTTTCACTGCACCCTGGAATAATTACAGCATACAAGACAGGGCCAGTGTACATTGATTTTCACTGCAGCCTGGAATAATTATAGCATACAAGACAGGGCCAGTGTACATTGATTTTCTCTGCAGCCTAGAATGATTACAGCATACAAGACAGGGCCAGTGTACATTGATTTTCTCTGCAGCCTAGAATGATTACAGCATACAAGACAGGGCCAGTGTACATTGAATTTCACTGGAGCCTAGAATGATTACAGCATACAAGACAGGGCCAGTGTACATTGATTTTCACTGCAGCCTGGAATAATTACTAGAGATGAGCGCCTGAAATTTTTCGGGTTTTGTGTTTTGGTTTTGGGTTCGGTTCCGCGGCCGTGTTTTGGGTTCGAACGCGTTTTGGCAAAACCTCACCGAATTTTTTTTGTCGGATTCGGGTGTGTTTTGGATTCGGTGTTTTTTTCTAAAAACACTAAAAAACAGCTTAAATCATAGAATTTGGGGGTCATTTTGATCCCAAAGTATTATTAACCTCAAAAACCATAATTTACACTCATTTTCAGTCTATTCTGAATACCTCACAATATTATTTTTAGTCCTAAAATTTGCACCGAGGTCGCTGTGTGAGTAAGATAAGCGACCCTAGTGGCCGACACAAACACCAGGCCCATCTAGGAGTGGCACTGCAGTGTCACGCAGGATGTCCCTTCCAAAAAACCCTCCCCAAACAGCACATGACGCAAAGAAAAAAAGAGGCGCAATGAGGTAGCTGTGTGAGTAAGATTAGCGACCCTAGTGGCCGACACAAACACCGGGCCCATCTAGGAGTGGCACTGCAGTGTCACGCAGGATGGCCCTTCCAAAAAACCCTCCCCAAACAGCACATGACGCAAAGAAAAAAAGAGGCGCAATGAGGTAGCTGTGTGAGTAAGATTAGCGACCCTAGTGGCCGACACAAACACCGGGCCCATCTAGGAGTGGCACTGCAGTGTCACGCAGGATGTCCCTTCCAAAAAACCCTCCCCAAACAGCACATGACGCAAAGAAAAAAAGATGCGCAATGAGGTAGCTGTGTGAGTAAGATTAGCGACCCTAGTGGCCGACACAAACACCGGGCCCATCTAGGAGTGGCACTGCAGTGTCACGCAGGATGTCCCTTCCAAAAAACCCTCCCCAAACAGCACATGACGCAAAGAAAAAAAGAGGCGCAATGAGGTAGCTGACTGTGTGAGTAAGATTAGCGACCCTAGTGGCCGACACAAACACCGGGCCCATCTAGGAGTGGCACTGCAGTGTCACGCAGGATGTCCCTTCCAAAAAACCCTCCCCAATCAGCACATGATGCAAAGAAAAAGAAAAGAAAAAAGAGGTGCAAGATGGAATTGTCCTTGGGCCCTCCCACCCACCCTTATGTTGTATAAACAAAACAGGACATGCACACTTTAACCAACCCATCATTTCAGTGACAGGGTCTGCCACACGACTGTGACTGATATGACGGGTTGGTTTGGACCCCCCCCAAAAAAGAAGCAATTAATCTCTCCTTGCACAAACTGGCTCTACAGAGGCAAGATGTCCACCTCATCTTCACCCTCCGATATATCACCGTGTACATCCCCCTCCTCACAGATTATCAATTCGTCCCCACTGGAATCCACCATCTCAGCTCCCTGTGTACTTTGTGGAGGCAATTGCTGCTGGTCAATGTCTCCGCGGAGGAATTGATTATAATTCATTTTAATGAACATCATCTTCTCCACATTTTCTGGATGTAACCTCGTACGCCGATTGCTGACAAGGTGAGCGGCGGCACTAAACACTCTTTCGGAGTACACACTTGTGGGAGGGCAACTTAGGTAGAATAAAGCCAGTTTGTGCAAGGGCCTCCAAATTGCCTCTTTTTCCTGCCAGTATAAGTACGGACTGTGTGACGTGCCTACTTGGATGCGGTCACTCATATAATCCTCCACCATTCTATCAATGTTGAGAGAATCATATGCAGTGACAGTAGACGACATGTCCGTAATCGTTGTCAGGTCTTTCAGTCCGGACCAGATGTCAGCATCAGCAGTCGCTCCAGACTGCCCTGCATCACCTCCAGCGGGTGGGCTCGGAATTCTGAGCCTTTTCCTCGCACCCCCAGTTGCGGGAGAATGTGAAGGAGGAGATGTTGACAGGTCGCGTTCCGCTTGACTTGACAATTTTGTCACCAGCAGGTCTTTCAACCCCAGCAGACCTGTGTCTGCCGGAAAGAGAGATCCAAGGTAGGCTTTAAATCTAGGATCGAGCACGGTGGCCAAAATGTAGTGCTCTGATTTCAACAGATTGACCACCCGTGAATCCTTGTTAAGCGAATTAAGGGCTGCATCCACAAGTCCCACATGCCTAGCGGAATCGCTCCCTTTTAGCTCCTTCTTCAATGCCTCCAGCTTCTTCTGCAAAAGCCTGATGAGGGGAATGACCTGACTCAGGCTGGCAGTGTCTGAACTGACTTCACGTGTGGCAAGTTCAAAGGGCATCAGAACCTTGCACAACGTTGAAATCATTCTCCACTGCACTTGAGACAGGTGCATTCCACCTACTATATCGTGCTCAATTGTATAGGCTTGAATGGCCTTTTGCTGCTCCTCCAACCTCTGAAGCATATAGAGGGTTGAATTCCACCTCGTTACCACTTCTTGCTTCAGATGATGGCAGGGCAGGTTCAGTAGTTTTTGGTGGTGCTCCAGTCTTCTGTACGTGGTGCCTGTACGCCGAAAGTGTCCCGCAATTTTTCTGGCCACCGACAGCATCTCTTGCACGCCCCTGTCGTTTTTTAAAAAATTCTGCACCACCAAATTCAAGGTATGTGCAAAACATGGGACGTGCTGGAATTTGCCCATATTTAATGCACACACAATATTGCTGGCGTTGTCCGATGCCACAAATCCACAGGAGAGTCCAATTGGGGTAAGCCATTCCGCGATGATCTTCCTCAGTTGCCGTAAGAGGTTTTCAGCTGTGTGCGTATTCTGGAAAGCGGTGATACAAAGCGTAGCCTGCCTAGGAAAGAGTTGGCGTTTGCGAGATGCTGCTACTGGTGCCGCCGCTGCTGTTCTTGCGGCGGGAGTCCATACATCTACCCAGTGGGCTGTCACAGTCATATAGTCCTGACCCTGCCCTGCTCCACTTGTCCACATGTCCGTGGTTAAGTGGACATTGGGTACAACTGCATTTTTTAGGACACTGGTGAGTCTTTTTCTGACGTCCGTGTACATTCTCGGTATCGCCTGCCTAGAGAAGTGGAACCTAGATGGTATTTGGTAACGGGGGCACACTGCCTCAATAAATTGTCTAGTTCCCTGTGAACTAACGGCGGATACCGGACGCACGTCTAACACCAACATAGTTGTCAAGGACTCAGTTATCCGCTTTGCAGTAGGATGACTGCTGTGATATTTCATCTTCCTCGCAAAGGACTGTTGAACAGTCAATTGCTTACTGGAAGTAGTACAAGTGGGCTTACGACTTCCCCTCTGGGATGACCATCGACTCCCAGCGGCAACAACAGCAGCGCCAGCAGCAGTAGGCGTTACACGCAAGGATGCATCGGAGGAATCCCAGGCAGGAGAGGACTCGTCAGAATTGCCAGTGACATGGCCTGCAGGACTATTGGCATTCCTGGGGAGGGAGGAAATTGACACTGAGGGAGTTGGTGGGGTGGTTTGCGTGAGCTTGGTTACAAGAGGAAGGGATTTACTGGTCAGTGGACTGCTTCCGCTGTCACCCAAAGTTTTTGAACTTGTCACTGACTTATTATGAATGCGCTGCAGGTGACGTATAAGGGAGGATGTTCCGAGGTGGTTAACGTCCTTACCCCTACTTATTACAGCTTGACAAAGGGAACACACGGCTTGACACCTGTTGTCCGCATTTCTGGTGAAATACCTCCACACCGAAGAGCTGATTTTTTTGGTATTTTCACCTGGCATGTCAACGGCCATATTCCTCCCACGGACAACAGGTGTCTCCCCGGGTGCCTGACTTAAACAAACCACCTCACCATCAGAATCCTCCTGGTCAATTTCCTCCCCAGCGCCAGCAACACCCATATCCTCCTCATCCTGGTGTACTTCAACACTGACATCTTCAATCTGACTATCAGGAACTGGACTGCGGGTGCTCCTTCCAGCACTTGCAGGGGGCGTGCAAATGGTGGAAGGCGCATGCTCTTCACGTCCAGTGTTGGGAAGGTCAGGCATCGCAACCGACACAATTGGACTCTCCTTGTGGATTTGGGATTTCGAAGAATGCACAGTTCTTTGCTGTGCTGCTTTTGCCAGCTTGAGTCTTTTCATTTTTCTAGCGAGAGGCTGAGTGCTTCCATCCTCATGTGAAGCTGAACCACTAGCCATGAACATAGGCCAGGGCCTCAGCCGTTCCTTGCCACTCCGTGTGGTAAATGGCATATTTGCAAGTTTACGCTTCTCCTCCGACAATTTTATTTTAGGTTTTGGAGTCCTTTTTTTACTGATATTTGGTGTTTTGGAATTGACATGCTCTGTACTATGACATTGGGCATCGGCCTTGGCAGACGACGTTGCTGGCATTTCATCGTCTCGGCCATGACTAGTGGCAGCAGCTTCAGCACGAGGTGGAAGAGGATCTTGATCTTTCCCTAATTTTGGAACCTCAACATTTTTGTTCTCCATATTTTAATAGGCACAACTAAAAGGCACCTCAGGTAAACAATGGAGATGGATGGATTGGATACTAGTATACAATTATGGACGGGCTGCCGAGTGCCGACACAGAGGTAGCCACAGCCGTGAACTACCGCACTGTACTGTGTCTGCTGCTAATATATAGACTGGTTGATAAAGAGATAGTATACTCGTAACTAGTATGTATGTATAAAGAAAGAAAAAAAAACCACGGTTAGGTGGTATATACAATTATGGACGGGCTGCCGAGTGCCGACACAGAGGTAGCCACAGCCGTGAACTACCGCACTGTACTGTGTCTGCTGCTAATATATAGACTGGTTGATAAAGAGATAGTATACTCGTAACTAGTATGTATGTATAAAGAAAGAAAAAAAAACCACGGTTAGGTGGTATATACAATTATGGACGGGCTGCCGAGTGCCGACACAGAGGTAGCCACAGCCGTGAACTACCGCACTGTACTGTGTCTGCTGCTAATATATAGACTGGTTGATAAAGAGATAGTTTACTCGTAACTAGTATGTATGTATAAAGAAAGAAAAAAAAACCACGGTTAGGTGGTATATACAATTATGGACGGGCTGCCGAGTGCCGACACAGAGGTAGCCACAGCCGTGAACTACCGCACTGTACTGTGTCTGCTGCTAATATATAGACTGGTTGATAAAGAGATAGTATACTCGTAACTAGTATGTATGTATAAAGAAAGAAAAAAAAACCACGGTTAGGTGGTATATACAATTATGGACGGGCTGCCGAGTGCCGACACAGAGGTAGCCACAGCCGTGAACTACCGCACTGTACTGTGTCTGCTGCTAATATATAGACTGGTTGATAAAGAGATAGTATACTCGTAACTAGTATGTATGTATAAAGAAAGAAAAAAAAACCACGGTTAGGTGGTATATACAATTATGGACGGGCTGCCGAGTGCCGACACAGAGGTAGCCACAGCCGTGAACTACCGCACTGTACTGTGTCTGCTGCTAATATATAGACTGGTTGATAAAGAGATAGTATACTCGTAACTAGTATGTATGTATAAAGAAAGAAAAAAAAACCACGGTTAGGTGGTATATACAATTATGGACGGGCTGCCGAGTGCCGACACAGAGGTAGCCACAGCCGTGAACTACCGCACTGTACTGTGTCTGCTGCTAATATAGACTGGTTGATAAAGAGATAGTATACTCGTAACTAGTATGTATGTATAAAGAAAGAAAAAAAAACCACGGTTAGGTGGTATATACAATTATGGACGGGCTGCCGAGTGCCGACACAGAGGTAGCCACAGCCGTGAACTACCGCACTGTACTGTGTCTGCTGCTAATATATAGACTGGTTGATAAAGAGATAGTATACTCGTAACTAGTATGTATGTATAAAGAAAGAAAAAAAAACCACGGTTAGGTGGTATATACAATTATGGACGGGCTGCCGAGTGCCGACACAGAGGTAGCCACAGCCGTGAACTACCGCACTGTACTGTGTCTGCTGCTAATATATAGACTGGTTGATAAAGAGATAGTATACTCGTAACTAGTATGTATGTATAAAGAAAGAAAAAAAAACCACGGTTAGGTGGTATATACAATTATGGACGGGCTGCCGAGTGCCGACACAGAGGTAGCCACAGCCGTGAACTACCGCACTGTACTGTGTCTGCTGCTAATATATAGACTGGTTGATAAAGAGATAGTATACTCGTAACTAGTATGTATGTATAAAGAAAGAAAAAAAAACCACGGTTAGGTGGTATATACAATTATGGACGGGCTGCCGAGTGCCGACACAGAGGTAGCCACAGCCGTGAACTACCGCACTGTACTGTGTCTGCTGCTAATATATAGACTGGTTGATAAAGAGATAGTATACTCGTAACTAGTATGTATGTATAAAGAAAGAAAAAAAAACCACGGTTAGGTGGTATGTACAATTATGGACGGGCTGCCGAGTGCCGACACAGAGGTAGCCACAGCCGTGAACTACCGCACTGTACTGTGTCTGCTGCTAATATAGACTGGTTGATAAAGAGATAGTATACTACTAATATTATATATACTGGTGGTCAGGTCACTGGTCACTAGTCACACTGGCAGTGGCACTCCTGCAGCAAAAGTGTGCACTGTTTAATTTTAATATAATATTATGTACTCCTGGCTCCTGCTATAACCTATAACTGGCACTGCAGTAGTGCTCCCCAGTCTCCCCCACAATTATAAGCTGTGTGAGCTGAGCAGTCAGACAGATATATAATATATATAGATGATGCAGCACACTGGCCTGAGCCTGAGCAGTGCACACAGATATGGTATGTGACTGACTGAGTCACTGTGTGTATCGCTTTTTTCAGGCAGAGAACGGATATATTAAATAAACTGCACTGTGTGTCTGGTGGTCACTCACTATATAATATATTATGTACTCCTGGCTCCTGCTATAACCTATAACTGGCACTGCAGTAGTGCTCCCCAGTCTCCCCCACAATTATAAGCTGTGTGAGCTGAGCAGTCAGACAGATATATATAATATTATATATAGATAATAGATGATGCAGCACACTGGCCTGAGCCTGAGCAGTGCACACAGATATGGTATGTGACTGAGTCACTGTGTGCTGTGTATCGCTTTTTTCAGGCAGAGAACGGATTATAAATAAAACTGGTGGTCACTGGTCACTATCAGCAAAACTCTGCACTGTACTGAGTACTCCTAATGCTCCCCAAAATTAGTAAATCAAGTGTCTCTCTAATCTATTCTAAACGGAGAGGACGCCAGCCACGTCTTCTCCCTATCAATCTCAATGCACGTGTGAAAATGGCGGCGACGCGCGGCTCCTTATATAGAATCCGAGTCTCGCGATAGAATCCGAGCCTCGCGAGAATCCGACAGCGTCATGATGACGTTCGGGCGCGCTCGGGTTAACCGAGCAAGGCGGGAAGATCCGAGTCGCTCGGACCCGTGAAAAAAAACATGAAGTTCTGGCGGGTTCGGATTCAGAGAAACCGAACCCGCTCATCTCTAATAATTACAGCATACAAGACAGGGCCAGTGTACATTGATTTTCACTGCAGCCTAGAATGATTACAGCATACAAGACAGGGCCAGTGTACATTGATTTTCTCTGCAGCCTAGAATGATTACAGCATACAAGACAGGGCCAGTGTACATTGATTTTCACTGCAGCCTAGAATGATTACAGCATACAAGACAGTGCCAGTGTACATTGATTTTCTCTGCAGCCTAGAATGATTACAGCATACAAGACAGGGCCAGTGTACATTGAATTTCACTGCAGCCTAGAAGGAGAGAGCATTGACTACATAGGAAAGGAAAGAGTTAAACATCTGGTGAGGGGTGGACCTAGCTGTTAGGAAAGTACAGCCTTTTTAAGGGGAGGGTTTGATATATATAGGGAAGGTGAGGCCATCTTAGATCTCTTTGGTGGTGATTTGCTTGTCAGGTCAGTGCAGACATTTGGTTTTCAGCATTACTGTGCAAATTTTTACACAGATTGTTCCCCCCCTTGTTGGCTTTCATCCTCCCCTTGGACTGTAATCACCCCTTTTGTAATGTCCGCCCGCCCTCAGCGTTTTGCCCGGCTCCCGGCTCGGTACCGCGGGTCAGGCGGTCGAGCTGGGCCGGGTGATGAAGTGGGTGGCCTGGGGGACGGGGCTCCGTCCCTCTGGGCCTCCACGAGCACGGGCACGGGCGTTACAAGGCGGGCACGGTCGGTCTCGCCGCTGGGAGCCGGGCCGGTCGCACCGGCCGGGCGAGGGCGGCGTAGGGGACCAGAGGTCCTTGCAGGCCGCCCGTCGGCCATCCCCTCCGGGAGCAGCAGAGTCCGCGGCGGTGTCGGGAGCCCGCGGGCGCGCCGCGGAGGGCGCGCGGTGGGTGCGGGCTCGGCTCCTAGCCCTCCTCCCTTGCCGCGGCCGAGTGCAAGTGCCGGGCGGGGGGAGAGGGCGGTAAGGGGAGCTGGCGGTCACCGCATGAGGCCTGTTCAGGAGCCTCGTGCGGCGGCCGTGGAGGAGACGCTGGCCGGGGACTTGATGGCGGGAAGAGGTGGGATGCGCGCACGGGGTGCGCGCGCGCCCACGCTCGCACCAGGCGGCGCCGGCCGCGCACGAGTGCGCGCAGCGGCGGCGCCAGTACACCTGTCCCCGCTTTTGACTCCCCGGATGCCGGAGTCCGGCAGGGGGAGGGGGCGCAGCAGGGGGGTGCAGCGTTTGCCACTTGTTGGTAACGCTGGGCAGAGGAGATTTGCGCCGGGAGATGGGGCCACGGCAGAAAGTGGAAGGGGGGAACGCACGCAGCATGCGCGTACGCACACCGTGGGTCGTGCAATGCGCGGGAGAACGCGCGCAGCTGCACCGCAGCTTTCCTTGCCTCCCCATACCACTCCTCCAGAGACGGGACGCAGCGGCTCCCGGGGGGGGAGGCGGGACAGGGAATGGGTCAGCGGCCGCACGCGCCGCTTCACACGACAGCGGGACCTCCCCAGGATCGGGGGATTTTTCTGATCCGCTAGGCGGGGAGGAGGCGTTCTCAGAGGGGGAGAGTGAGTGGCCCAGCCGGGGGGCCCCCGCTTTCCCGTCGGGTCCCCGGGTCACGTCGGCCGGTCGGCGGGCGCGGGTTCGCGCCCAGGCACGGACCGGAGGTCCTTCGGGGGCCGTTGACGGGGGTCGCAACAAGCAGGATCCTCCCGGGGCCCTAGCGTCTGCTCTGGCCACGGTGGTGGAGGCTTTGGGGCCGCTAGCTGCAGTAGTTTCCCCTAGGGCGATGGGTGATTTCGGCCAGTCTGCCGGAGTCGGTGGGTCTGGCAGACAGAGGGCCTCAGCGGCGCAGCGGGTGGCATGAGCCTGCCGAGAGCTTGGGGCGGCTGCGGCGGAGCTGGAGCTAGGTACGGACCAGGATCGGCAAGGGCGCGCGCTCACAGCGCCTACCACACGGGGGGCCCGGCGTGCGCCGCATGCGTGGGCCGGGTCCTCTTCTGCTTTGTCTTTTACAGGGGGAAGGGGATTTGGCGGACTTCGTGGAGGACAACGCATGGGCTGAGGAGGATGAGGATTCCAGGTCGGAGCGGTCGATGGCATCCGGTGAGTTGGTGCAGTCTATATCGGTTTCCCCCACGAGCTCGAGTTCGCATAGCGCTTCTTCTTCCTCCTCTTCCTCTTCTTTTTCGTCGCAGGCGTCCGACGTAGATAGTACTTCTAGGGCGAGGAAGAAGGCGGCGAAATTAGCCAAGCGGGCAGCAAAGCAGCAGAAGAGGCGTAAGCGGCGCAAGCGAGTTAGTGAGGAAGAGCGTAGGGCTAAGAAGCGGCGCGATCTGCCTGGGGTCGTGCGCTGCGAGTACACCGCAGTTATGCGGGGACTGCGAGACAGCTGCCGCAAGAAGATACGTAGGGGTGACTTCGTGGACTTATTCGTTTTGACAAAGGCCATGAAGAAGGATTACAAAGCGGCGGCCGCTAAGAAGGGCATGGGGGCAGATGCTTTCCGGTCCTTTGATAATTGGCTGGCCGGTTTCTGGGTCTTTGCGGCATGCTACTTGGATGATAGGCCGGAGGAGCACATGAATGTTATCCGGTATCTGCATCTCGTACACGACATGCAGCGCACGTCCTCGGGCTCGGAATGGCGCCGGTATGATCAGGAGTTTCGGGAGAAACAGGACGGTTTACGGGTCATGGATTTCGGATTCAAGGACGTGGAGGTCTGGCTCAAAGTGACCCGGGCCTCACAGCAGGAGGAAGAACCCCAGAAACAGGGAGCAGGTGGGCGACGCGCAGGGTCATCAGCCCAGGGGTCAGGCGCGGACGGAGGATTTGCCAGGACAGGTGGATTGGCCGTTCGCGCGGGAGGGCGTTCTGCCACGCGAGGGAAGTGTTTCGCGTTTAACAGCGGAACATGTTCCTTTGGCAAGCAGTGTCGTTTTCGTCACTCCTGCCAGCAGTGTGGAGGAGCCCACCCAGCCTCCTCTTGTTTCAAAGGCGGTCGACAGGGGACTCGGGGTAAACAAGCGTACCCTAAGCAGGCCGCGAGCGGGACCGCTCTGCAGAGCCCCAATGCCAGTTAAGATGGAAGCGATGGTCAAGTGGTTGGAATTGTATCCGAATAGAGGGGTTGCAAAATTTTTGTTCGACGGTTTTAAGTTTGGTTTTCGCTTGCCTGTTGCGAGCGAAGTGTCCGTGCGCGCGCAGAGGAACCTCCAGTCTGCCCGAGCCTTGCCGGTAGTGCTGCGGGAGAAAGTGGATAAGGAGGTCAGGTTGGGCAGGATGGAGGGGCCGTTTAGGTCACCCCCGGTGGATGACTTGGTCATCTCTCCGGTCGGGGTGGTTCCGAAGAAGACTCCAGGCGCTTTTCGGCTCATCCAGCATCTTTCTTACCCTCCGGGGGCGTCGGTCAACGACGCAATACCACCGGCTCATTGCTCGGTGGTGTATCAGTCATTTGACGAGGCGCTAGAGATGGTCCGCAGCTACGGGAGTGGGGCCCTCATGGCTAAGATTGATGTTGAGTCAGCCTTTCGGTTATTGCCATTGCATCCGGACTCATTCCGTTTTATGGGTTTCCGGATTGGGGCGGAGTATTTCATCGACAAATGTTTGCCGATGGGATGTTCCGTTTCATGCTCATTTTTCGAGCGCTTTAGCACGTTTCTTCATTGGTGCGTGGAGTCTTCGTCAGGCAGTCACGGGGTTGCCCATTACCTCGATGATTTCCTGTGTGCGGGTTCGGCTAATGATGCAAGGTGCGGCGACTTGCTGTTTAGCATCCGGGCTCTTTTTTACCACTTCGGTGTTCCCGTGGCCGTGGACAAAACGGAGGGTCCGGCCTCCTGCTTGTCATTTTTGGGGATTGAAATTGACACGGTGGCAGGAGAGTGTCGCCTGCCCCGGGACAAGGTCTTGAAGCTCCGCGAAACCATTTGCCGGTTCGGCGGCTCGCGTAAAGTTACGCTGCGGCAGGCGCAGTCCTTGCTGGGCATGCTGAACTTTGCTTGTCGGGTAATACCGATGGGCAGGGTTTTCTGCCGGAAGCTTGAGAGGGCGACGGCGGGGTGTGCCAGGCCTCATCATTTCGTGCGTTTGCCCTCCGAATTAAAAAGGGATTTGGCCGTTTGGGCCTCGTTCCTGGAGGATTTCAACGGAGTGAGCATATGGCAAGCGCCAGCGGTGGACAGCGAGCGGTTGCAGCTGTTCACTGACGCTGCAGGTGCCTCTGGATTCGGTTGCTTTTTGGAGGGATCTTGGTGCGCGGCATCCTGTCCGGCAAACTGGCATAGCGAGGGTCTAACAAGAGATCTGGTGCTTCTGGAGCTTTTTCCCATTATGGTAGCGTTGGAGGTCTGGGGCGATCGGTTGGCTAATCGCAGCATATTGTTTAGATGCGATAATCTGGGCGTGGTGCATGCGATTAATAACCAGAGGGCAAAATCGCTGGTGGTTCTGCGGGTGCTTGGGCAATTGCTTTTGACAAGCTTGCGTAGGAACCTATGGTTCCGGGCACAACACGTGCCCGGTTTGGAGAACGGAATTGCCGACGCTTTGTCGCGTGGACAGTGGGAGAGGTTTTGGGTTTTGGCACCCGAGGCCGAGGAGCAATGTTTTCACTGTCCCGGTTATGTTTGGCAGGTGATCGGGCCGGACTGGAGGGTCTAGCGTTGCGGTCAGTCGCGCCAGCCACGCTCAAGGCTTACGGACAAGCTTGGAGCGAGTGGGAGGAGTTTGTCCAAGGTCGTCAGCAACAAGGTAAGAGCAGGCATCGGCTGATGCTTTCTTTTATTTGGCAGCTTTACGTTTCCGGTAGGTCCCGAGCGGTGGTATCACGGTACTTGGCTGGGGTCTCATTTTTCTGCAAGCTGCGGGGCGTCCCTGATGTGACAAAAAGCGAGGTTCTGCGGAAGGCAATGAAAGGGTGGGCGCGAGTAGCGCCGACGCCACCAGATAGGAGGCGGCCCATCGATGCGGCTTTGTTGCCGGCCATCATCGCGGCGGTGGGGCGAGTCGCGTCGTCCAGGTTTGAGGCGCTTTTGTTCAGTTTGGCGTTCTCAATGGCTTACCACGGGGCCTTTAGGGTTTCGGAGTTGGTAGCGCCTTCCAAGAGAGCAGATTCGCGCATGCTGGTCGGAGACGTTGTAGTGGGTGAGAGGTCCTTGCTGTGCAGATTGCGGCGCTCTAAGACGGACCAAGTGGGGAGAGGTCGCTGGGTCACTATGGTTCCAGCGCAAGAGGAGAGCGTTTGCCCAGTAGGTCTGGCAATGCAATATGTGGTGGTGCGACCCGTTACGGAGGGGTCATGGCTATTGCATTATGACGGGCTGCCAGTGACGAAATACCAGTTTCGTTGGATGCTGAGTCGTTGTTTGGCGAGCTTGGGCCTCCCACCTGCTGCGTTCGGTACCCATTCCTTTCGAATAGGCGCGGCGACGTCGGCTGCTGCGGCGGGTTTCTCCAGAACTGAAATCCAGGCGGTGGGGCGATGGAAGTCGTCAAGTTACAGACGATATATTCGCCCCGTTGCATGAGAAGTCGGATTGCGCTTGGTGCTTTGTTTTATTTGCAATGTATTATGTTGTTCCAGTTCTGTGAGTTATGGTGTTGTGCGTCTGTTGGTATTTCCCCCTTTTGTTATCCTACTCAGGGATTAGCTACTCGCCGTTGCTGGCATGAGTCAGCAGCGGGGGTCTGGACTTATTTTGCGATTTTTTGCCTGACTTGACGGACTGAATTCAAATCTACAATTCGGCTAATCTGTTCTAATCAGAGTCCCTCAGCAGGTCTTTACGCTTTCACCTCCAGCTGAGTTATTACATGTGTTTCCCATTTTATACCCGCCCCCCCCCTGTTTTAATTTCGTTTGTTTTTATTTAAACTTCCCCTTTAGTGTGTCTATTTGCTCTTTAAATTGGCAACGAAGCATGGTGCAGATCGGCTAGGCCGTGACTGCTGCAATAGCGAGAACTAAAGTTTTTTCTTTTGGCAGATCCTTCAGTGAAAGCAATTAATAAGCCTTTTAGTAATCAATTTTACCCCTCTTTTCCCCTTCAGGTTGGTTTGAAGACAATTTGGCTATTTGGGTGGTTGGCCACTCTTACATTTACTGGGCAGCCAGGTTTGTGGCCTCGGAGGGGGCTCAGGCGTTGCTTGGAGCACAGGGTGTCAGATGGCTTGGCTGGCGAGGGATGATGTGGAGCGAGCTGAGGAGTAGGCTAGTTAGTCAGGCCAGCAAGCATGGAGTTCCTAGGGTCTTGGTTGTCCATCTAGGTGGCAACGACCTGGGGAAGAGGACATCCTTGGACCTGCGGTGGGCCATGATACAGGATCTGGCAAGTGTGGCCGCAGTATGGATCAATTGTGTGTTGGTTTTTTCAATGATGGTGCCAAGGTTGTGTTGGAGGGGTGTGGCGGATGGGTGCCAGATTGACGAGGCCCGGAAAAAGGTGAACGGGGCGGTGGCAAAGTGGGTGCTGTCCCACGGAGGGAGGGTGGTTCGCCACCCTAGGATTCGGTTCAGAGACAGCCACCTTTTCCGGCCTGATGGAGTACATCTATCCAATGAGGGGATGATGTTTTTCTGGAGGATCTAGGTTTCGTTTTGCAGGAGTTAGGGTAGGTTTATGGTGGCGGTGCGAAAGACTTTGGGGATGAGTCTTTCGCTGCTGGCGGAAAAGAACGGCAGTTTTGTATTTGTATGGAAAACTGTAGTGTTTTACAGTTTGGTGTGGTTTAGGTGCACTCACCTCCATCGACTTATGGCCACTTGACCACCCGTCCGGGAAGGCAGCGGCAGGGCACCCATGAGCGGTGGGTAGTCACTGTGGGGGTTGAGTTGTCACCTATTACCGGTTTGTGATAAGTTTTAGTAAATTTAGATGGTTAGTTATTTAAGGTTAATTTAGGTTAATTGAGCCGTTCTTTTGGCCGCCACCATATGCCGGCTGGATCGGCATATTAATTAATTCTCTATTACAGGTATGCTAATGGATAGGGACAAATAAATAGCTAGCAATTTTTCTGCCAAAATTCAAGTCTCCGTGTCGTTATTTCTGGTTCAAGGTTATGAATGCTTTACTTTAAAAGAAGGGGGTCCACCAAATATCACTAGGATGTTTAGGAGAGAGAATTGACTACATAGGAAAGGAAAGAGTTAAACATCTGGTGAGGGGTGGACCTAGCTGTTAGGAAAGTACAGCCTTTTTAAGGGGAGGGTTTGATATATATAGGGAAGGTGAGGCCATCTTAGATCTCTTTGGTGGTGATTTGCTTTCACACCCTCCCGCCCTGATGGTCAGAAATTCTGGCACGTTGTGCCTTGGCGTTAAGTTGTTGGCTGGTTTATCGTTGGCTATTTATTGGCGGAAAAGAACGGCAGTTTTGTATTTGTATGGAAAACTGTAGTGTTTTACAGTTTGGTGTGGTTTAGGTGCACTCACCTCCATCGACTTATGGCCGCTTGACCACCCGTCCGGGAAGGCAGCGGCAGGGCACCCAGGAGCGGTGGGTAGTCACTGTGGGGGTTGAGTTGTCACCTATTACCGGTTTGTGATAAGTTTTAGTAAATTTAGATGGTTAGTTATTTAAGGTTAATTTAGGTTAATTGAGCCGTTCTTTTGGCCGCCACCATATGCCGGCTGGATCGGCATATTAATTAATTCTCTATTACAGGTATGCTAATGGATAGGGACAAATAAATAGCTAGCAATTTTTCTGCCAAAATTCAAGTCTCCGTGTCGTTATTTCTGGTTCAAGGTTATGAATGCTTTACTTTAAAAGAAGGGGGTCCACCAAATATCACTAGGATGTTTATGATTACAGCATACAAGACAGGGCCAGTGTACATTGATTTTCACTGCAGCCCTGAATTTTTATAGCATACAGGGCCAGGAGCACCCCAATATTTTATAACATACAAGAGCAGTGTACTTTTAATTTTTAACAACTTCACCCCTGCATTTTTACAACATACAGGGCCAGCAGCACCCCAATATGTTACAGCATACAGGAGCAGTGTGCTTTTAATTTTAACAACTGTACCCCTCTGTCTCTTTATTCCTTTCCAAAATAGTGCCTAAAGCGTGTGATTCAGCCACCATAGAGAGACCACATATATCATCATTATTTTTTAATTAGAGACAAACATATTAATAAGAAAACAAAAAGTTGAGTAAAACTTTGAACACTAAGGGGGAGAAGTACTAAGCAGCAATAAGCACGGAGAAATGAGCCAGAGGAAAAGTTGCCCATGGAAACCAATCAGCTGCTCTATATAATTTTAAAGTATGCAAATTATAAATGTTACTGCAATGCTGATTGGTTGCCATGAGCAATTTTTCCACTGGCTGACTTCCCTGCTCTTTTCACTGCTTAGTACATCTTCCCCTAAAAGTGAAAATCCTACAGGGGTGGAAATGAAGCAATTACGGACTACTACAAAAGAACTGACAATGGACAGTTCTTTGATGAGTGTGTTAGTATGAATACCAGATTGAGTACTGGGTCACTCCCTGGTCCAGGCTAGGGAAAATATCTATCCTGCTTTTCCCCACCACCGCTGGGCAATCCACCAGACCCCAACACGTTTCAACTAGCTCCAGGATCTTCCTCCAGGACTTATTAGAACATTTTTATATGTACATTGTTGATCTACAGGTGTGGGGATCACCTTTTCAGACATCGCCCTGTTGACAGGTGGTCTTCAGCTTGCCGGCTGTTGGGATCCTGGCACACAGTATACCGCTGCCGGAATCCAGACACACAGCATACCGACACATTTTCACCCTCTTGGGGTCCACGACCCCCCTGGAGGGAAAATAGATAGCACGCGCGCCACCGTGCCCGCAAGGGGCTCATTTGTGCTCGCCCAGCTGTCGGTATGCCGGCGGTCGGGATTCCGGCACTGGTATGCTGTCCGCCGGGAGCCCGGCCGCCAGCATACCATACATACTACACCCCCGTGGACAGCTTCCTGTATGAGCTTTTGAAGGGAACAACACTTTTAATGATTTACAGAATTGTTTTCTCCCTCATCCGGTACACTGTCTGTATTTTTCATTTCTATTAATAATACCTTCACTAAAATGTGTCTAAAAACAGATAAACAAAAAACATGCTAAAAATGTATTTAATAAACATATTTTCCATCAAAAATCAAAATATAGTAGTTTTGTTGACTTCTGTTTATTTGTCTTTATATAATCTTACAATAATGATTTTAGATAGTTCAAGCATTATTAATTGTTCGTTCAATCAATCAATCAATCAATCAATCAGAACAGCAATTGTTCATTCAATCAATCAATCAATCAATCAATCAATCAATCAACCAACCAACCAACCAACCAACCAACCAACCAACCAACCAACCAACCAACCAGAACAGCTTCATCATGAACATACTGTATTATTACAATTTTCATTTTTTAATACAAACATAAATTCTCCTCACCTGTTGTAAGGCAGCTGGTGAACAAAGCCAGGAAAAGAGTTTGACTGATTGTCATTTAGAATACTATTATATCCAACTGGAACCTCGACTGACAGCTGAGCAATGAAGTCTAAGTACAGTACAGGTAAGTGCTTCTAAAACTTTTAATATGGGCTTGGCTCAGCCACTACAGGAGAGACATGCGTCACTTGGACTCTTTACCCACGGTTATAAAAAGGCGGAAAAGCTACATCTCCTAGGTGAAATGTTCTGTTTCTAACCATTTTATTGTTTCTGGAGTTAACTCTTTTGGAACTACAGCGAATTATGGAACACTTGCACATAAAGCTGTGAAAAGATGGAAATATAAATAAACATCCTTCATTTTTAAGAGACTGGAAATAGTTCTAGAACATTTCAGAGTGATCAGTGGGGGAATGGATCTACAGTAAGATGGTCAATAGTCATTAGGTGACACCACTTGGTCAACATGATCAAAAGGTCGACAGTAACAAAAGGTCGACATGTAAAAGGTAGACAATAGAAAAGGTTGACAGATACAAAAGACATGACAATGGTTGAAACACTAATGGTCTACACCCTTTTTTTGTTTTTTGGGGGTACATTTTGATTCTGTTCTCTTCTGTGACCACTATTTGTTGTAACGCATCCTCTCACCAGGCTTCGGCCAGGTTGCCTCTCCCACCTTCACTCGCCACCAGGTTACTCAAGGTGATGATTTGTGATATGGATAGTCAATTGTTGGAAAAACATGAAAAAAAAATGTGTCGACCATATCTATGGTCATATCGATCATTTCAACCTGTCAACCTTTTTGCACTGTCTACCTATTACTGTTCTTTTGTAGATAATGTACACATACTGTAACTTTGTGTCATCACTTCTAGGGGTACACTATTCCACCCAGGGTAATCCTATGCAGCACACCAAGATGGCTGCTTCCCCTGGTACCTTGTGAGGGTGGATTAAACCAACCTTGGAAGTTATTACCCAAAATGTCTACAACAGCATTATGCTTACTATGAGGGTCATTCAGACCCGGCTGCAGTTTACTGAAATTGGCAAACTACGCATGTGCATCGGCTGCATGGAATGTGTGTGGACACACACATTGTGGTTGCATCCCCAATGGATGCATCCACAATGAGAATGACAGCGGCGGCCGTCAGGTGTGCTCCATTGCGGCTTTGTGTGTGCCTCTGCCCTACCTGTGTGTGCCTCTGCCCCTACCCATGGGTGCCTCTGCCCCTACCCATGTGTGCCTCTATCCTTATCTGTGGAAGCCTCCGCCCCTACCCGTGTGTGCCTCCACCCCAACCTGTGTGTGCCTCTATCCTTACCTGTGGGTGCCTCTACCCCTACCAGTGTCTGTGCCTCTGCCGTTGCCCGTGGGTGCCTCTGCCCTTACACGTGGGTGCCTTTGCCCCTACCCATGTGTGCCTCTGTGTAAATTGCTCCAGGCATTCCAGAGTTATCCCTAAAACTATGTATTTTTACATGTCACCCCCTTCCCACCCCCACCCCTAGGGGTGCTAGAGGTGTCTTACACCCTAAGTATTTTTTCCCAGATTGTAAGTCATATCTGTACCAAGATGATGTAAATTGCTCCAGGCATTCCAGGGTTATGCCAAAAACTATTGAATTTTACATGCCACCAGGGGCGTAGCAAGAACTTTGTGGGCCCCATAGCAACATTTTGTAGGGGCTCCCTCCCAATGCTTTTAGAGAGACACTTTTCTGCAGCAGTTGGTAATGTTATGCCCCATAATAGTGCCCTAGTTCATTTTCTGAACCATAGTAGAACCTTATTTAATGTTATGCCCCATAGTTGTGCCCTAGTTTCTTTTATGAATCGCAGTAGTGCTTAAGTTCACCCTATTTCACATTTCAGAGCTGCCAGTACACATTATGCCGCACAGTACCCCCAATTCACATTATGATATATAGTGCTCCCCGTTCATATTGTGCCTCATTACAGTGCCCCTGTTCATATTATATAACATTAAAATTCCCAATAGTTAATTTTATACCACACTATAATGAGCAGGTCCATGTGCATACCTAGATATATTTCAAGCACCAAGTAAAAAGTTTGAAAGGACCACTACATACAGTATATAACACATGTACCTGTGACAGGGAAGGTGGCCCATCTCAGCTCTGGACTTCATAGTAGCTACACTGCCTGCACCTATGGTAGCTACGCCCTTGCATGTCACCCTCTTCCCACCCCCCAGCCCCCCTAGGGGTGCTTGGGGTTTCTTGCCCCCGCAGTATTTTATCTCAGATTGTGAGTCATATGTGTACAAAGTTTGGTGTAAATTGCTCCAGGCATTCCAGAGATATGCCAAAAACTATGGATTTTTACATGTCTCCCCCTTCCCACCCCCACTCCTAGGGGTGTCTTACATCCACAGTATTTTTTTTACCAGACTGTAAGTCATATGTGTGCCAAGTTTGGTGTAAATTGTTCCAGGGATTCCAGAGTTATGCTGGAACACACACACACACACACACACACACACACACACACACACACACACACACGTCCATGTTTATATATAGTGTCAAAGTCAAAAAATATTGCAATGCCTATGCCTTGTACTAGCCCCATGCACATGCCCACTGCGCGTGCACTCAGTCTATCGTGCGTGCGCATATCCGCAATTTGCGTAGCGGAGCTTTTCACGGCCATGCGCCTTAGCGCGTGGTATGCGCATTTACGGTAGAGTTTGTGAACGCATAGTGGGTTATTAGAACATTACATATTTAGCCCAAATAGTGTACATTTTAGATATAGTTCCCCTAGACCATGACAACGCGTATTAATAGTTTAAACAGTTCCTGGACTAAGGGATTCGCCTTTGCATGATAGGAAGGGTCAGATAAAGGTTGGAAGGTGATGTCTAGTATCCAGCTGTAGGGTATTTTGAGGGTAACATTCCGGTATTGGTTAGAGAAAGATCGCATATTCCAGTGTATAGTTATGTGCAGAAGCAGACTATGAACATTAACTGTATTTACTGTAAATTATGTATGCAGCGGGAATCCAGAGGATACCACCCACAAGATCAGTTGGGGAAAGACATCGCCCACCTATTCAAATCCACCTATGACCTCTTCTGTAATGTAAAGACACATCCCTGTGTCCAATGGACAATGAGATTACAGTGACCATTGTATTGTGTATGCATGTTGTGTATAAAAAGACCACTGTTGCCTGGCCGGTCAGAAGACTCTGAACGCTATCTGTATGACCAGCGGAGGACCGGCCAGGTTGCGCTTGCGAACATTCTCACGTATGTACATTCTCTGTAGCCATTATTCAGTTTAGATTTACTTGTTAGCCTGTAGTGTATAAATTGTATTGTTTATCTTTTGAAATAAATCCACGGTGGCCTAAGAACCCTGTGGTTTCAACTACAAATCAGTGTGGTGTCTTCACTTTCCTGCAAGGGTCTTAGAGTGTATCTATCTGTATAAGGTGTATAAGTATCGATAAGGTGTACGCACTGCGGGTACTTTGTACCGTCAGCGCTACTTAAGGTTTAAGGTATAACATCGTTGCAGTACTTTGCTGCTAAGGATTAAGTGTAAGCATATCATTACATTGTATCATTAACAAGGTTTAAAGGTTATCAATTGTGTGTGCGCTCGCTGTGTGTACTCTGTACACTCAGCGCGGCGTGTGTACGCCAAGTGCATACCACGTGCAGGACTCTGTACGCAAATAGCGTACAAAGTGCGTAGCACGTCTATTCAGTCTAGCGGCCATAGCGGCTCCACGGTAATAGTGTATCTAGTGGTATCGCTTAGTGTTTTAAGATAATATCAACATTATCAATTGGGAGCTCGTCCGGTTCCTTCTCATACCCGCAGCCTAGCAGATTTACGCAGACTTTACCTATCAGCAAATGGCAGAAAGGTATCCCCTGTAAACCTTCTCTTGGTCGGTGGATACACTAGTGCTGATTAGATAAGCGTCTGCTTGCATGGTTTGAAGGGATGCTGGAGGGATCCATAAGGTAAGAACGCAAAAGCTATTTTTTTTTAAAATCTGCAAATTTTTGTTTGGCGTCAAATGCACACACCTGTATTTTGTACTTTGCATATCTGCTCGCATTATTGCCATAAACATTGATTACTAGATTCATTTTGACCCGTACTGAGAAAATTTGTTGCTATTTAGTTAAAATATAGAGTTAATAGTTAAGGAAGTAAGTGTAAGACGCACACACAGCCTGGCCTAGTTGTAAAGGTTGATACAGTGGAAACTGTGTGTAGTGTTAAGTGAGCGATTATAGTTAAATATCGCTTACATTTATAGAAGTGTGGGATTTGTAGTACTGCGGACGTACGGCCTTTATACACGTGTCTCGGACAACGTTCGGGACTGCGTACGCAACGTAAAGGCCTATACACGGGGTGTGTTTACACAACGTGCGTACAGGTACGCCCACTAAATACAAATCACAAAATAGCAGTGTTTTAGTTTAGGCACAAAATGGTAACCACGAGATAATAGCACAAATAGATCAGTTTCCAATAATTAGTTTAAATACCTTTCTTACTGTATCACCTCTGGAATTAAGGCTGTTTTCCTAAATGAAAGTTAATTTTCTGTACAGAAACACCAAAGTGTATATGAGTGAACGAGCGTGAGTGTGCAAACAATAAAGGTTTTGTGGACCCAGGGAATTCGGGATCCCGTCGGAGACCACACCAGGTGAGTGGACACTTGGTGGCGTGAGATTGGCTTGCTCACGTTAACATTGATTAAGGTATAAAGGAGCAATTAGTATAACAGCAGACCAAGAGGTCAGCGAAGTCAGAAAACCGCTGACAAAGTCACGCGAAGCTCTGAATACTGCTGCCTAAAAGGTCAGCGAGGTTTTGTATAGAGAGCACAGCCCGGGGGTTGGCGTAGTACCCATATAGGCCCATTCAGAAAGCTCCGGCTGAGGTTTCGCAGCCTGAGAAACGATTCCATTGGTCGTACAGCGGATAAGTAACAGTTACCTATATGCCGTGCGATTGTACCGCGCGTTAGTGTGTGCAATACTTAGCCCACCCCAATACCTTGTTATGATATTTGCGTAAAATCACCCGAATCCAAAACACACCCGAATCCGACAAAAAAATTTTGGTGAGATTTTGCCAAAACGCGTCCGAATCCAAAACACAGCCACGGAACCGAACCCAAAACCAAAACAAGTGTACATTGATTTTCACTGCACCCTAGAATAATTACAGCATACAAGACAGGGCCAGTGTACATTGATTTTCACTGCACCCTAGAATAATTACAGCATACAAGACAGGGCCAGTGTACATTGATTTTCACTGCACCCTAGAATAATTACAGCATACAAGACAGGGCCAGTGTACATTGATTTTCACTTCACCCTGGAATAATTACAGCATACAAGACAGGGCCAGTGTACACTGATTTTCACTGCACCCTGGAATAATTACAGCATACAAGACAGGTTCAGTGTACATTGATTTTCACTGCACCCTAGAATAATTACAGCATACAAGACAGGGCCAGTGTACATTGATTTTCACTGCACCCTAGAATAATTACAGCATACAAGACAGGGCCAGTGTACATTGATTTTCACTGCACCCTAGAATAATTACAGCATACAAAACAGGGCCAGTGTACATTGATTTTCACTGCACCCTAGAATAATTACAGCATACAAGACAGGGCCAGTGTACATTGATTTTCACTGCACCCTGGAATAATTACAGCATACAAGACAGGGCCAGTGTACACTGATTTTCACTGCACCCTGGAATAATTACAGCATACAAGACAGGTTCAGTGTACATTGATTTTCACTGCACCCTAGAATAATTACAGCATACAAGACAGGGCCAGTGTACATTGATTTTCACTGCACCCTAGAATAATTACAGCATACAAGACAGGGCCAGTGTACATTGATTTTCACTGCACCCTAGAATAATTACAGCATACAAGACAGGGCCAGTGTACATTGATTTTCACTGCACCCTGGAATAATTACAGCAAACAAGACAGGACCAGTGTACATTGATTTTTATTGCACCCTAGAATTATTACAGCATACAAGACAGGGCCAGTGTACATTGATTTTCACTGCACCCTGGAATAATTACAGCATACAAGACAGGGCCAGTGTACATTGATTTTCACTGCACCCTGGAATAATTACAGCATACAAGACAGGGCCAGTGTACATTGATTTTCACTGCACCCTAGAATAATTACAGCATACAAGACAGGGCCAGTGTACATTGATTTTCACTGCACCCTGGAATAATTACAGCATACAAGACAGGGCCAGTGTACATTGATTTTCACTGCACCCTGGAATAATTACAGCATACAAGACAGGTCCAGTGTACATTGATTTTCACTGCACCCTGGAATAATTACAGCAAAAAGACAGGGCCAGTGTACATTGATTTTCACTGCACCCCTGAATTTTTATAGCATACAGGGCCAGGAGCACCCCAATATTTTACAACATACAGGAGCAGTGTACTTTTAATTTTTAACAACTTCACCCCTGAATTTTTACAACATACAGGGCCAGCAGCACCCCAATATGTTACAGCATGTAGGAACAGTGTGTGTGCTTTTAATTTTAACAACTGTGCCCATCTGTCTCTTTATTCCTTTCCAAAATAGTGCCTAAAGCGTGTGATTCAGCCACCATAGAGAGACCACATATCTCTTCATTATTTTTTAATTAGAGACAAACATATTAATAAGAACAGAAAAAGTTGAGTAAAACTTTGGACACTAAGGGGGAGAAGTACTAAGCAGCAATAAGCATGGAGAAATGAGCCAGCGGAAAAGTTGCCCATGGCAACCAGTCAGCTGCTCTGTACTGGTATTTTATACTAATTATAATAAAGGTTACGTTTTAGAGGGAATCGTCCTGCACCTAGATTTAGAAATATCATTACAGCCAGTTACAGATGAGTGCCCCAATGTGGAATACTTTTTCTTTCTGTGTTCTAATAATTTTAAAGTATGCAAATTATAAATGTTACTGCAATGCTGATTGGTTGCCATGGGCAATTTTTCCACTGGCTGACTTCTCTGCTCTTTTCACTGCTTAGTACACCTTCCCCTAAAAGTGAAAATCCTACAGGGGTGGAAATGAAGCAATTACAGACTAATACAAAAGAACTGACAATGGACAGTTCTTTGATGAGTGTGTTAGTATGAATACCAGATTGAGTACTGGGTCACTCCCTGGTCCAGGCTAGGGAAAATAGCTATCCTGCTTTTCCCCACCACCGCTGGGCAATCCACCAGACCCCAACACGTTTCAACTAGCTCCAGGATCTTCCTCCAGGACTTATTAGAACATTTTTATATGTACATTGTTGATCTACAGGTGTGGGGATCACCTTTTCAGACATCGCCCTGTGGACGGTTGGTCTTTAGTTTGCCGGCTGTTGGGCTCCCGGCACCCAGTATACCGGCGCCAGAATCCAGACACCCAGCATACCGACACTTTTTCACCCTCTTGGGGTTCCACGACCCCCCTGGAGGGAAAATAGATAGCACGCACGCCACCGTGCCCGCAAGGGGCTCATTTGTGCTCGCCCAGCTGTCGGTATGCCGGCGATCGGGATTCCGGCACTGGTATGCTGTCCGCCGGGAGCCTGGCCGCCAGCATACCATACATACTACACCCCCGTGGACAGCTTCCTGTATGAGCTTTTGAAGGGAACCACACTTTTAATGATTTACGGAATTGTTTTCTCCCTCATCCGGTACACTGTTTGTATTTTTCATTTCTGTTAATAATACCTTCACTAAAATGTGTCTAAAAACAGATAAACAAAAAACATGCTAAAAATGTATTTAATAAACATATTTTCCATCAAAAATCAAAATATAGTAGTTTTGTTGACTTCTGTTTATTTGTCTTTATATAATCTTACAATAATGATTTTAGATAGTTCAAGCATTATTAATTGTTCAATCAATCAATCAATCAATCAATCAATCAATCAATCAGAACAGCAATTGTTCATTCAATCAATCAATCAATCAATCAATCAACCAACCAACCAACCAACCAACCAGAACAGCTTCATCATGAACATACTGTATTATTACAATTTTCATTTTTTAATACAAACATACATTCTCCTCACCTCTTTCAAGGTAGCTGGTGAACAAAGCCAGGAAAAGAGTTTGACTGATTGTCATTTAGAATACTATTATATCCAACTGGAACCTCGACTGACAGCTGAGCAATGAAGTCTAAGTACAGTACAGGTAAGTGCTTCTAAAACTTTTAATATGGGCTTGGCTCAGCCACTACAGGAGAGACATGCGTCACTTGGACTCTTTACCCACGGTTATAAAAAGGCGGAAAAGCTACATCTCCTTGGTGAAATGTTCTGTTTCTAACCATTATATTGTTTCTGGAGTTAACTCTTTTGGAACTACAGCGAATTATGGAACACTTGCACATAAAGCTGTGAAAAGATGGAAATATAATAAACATCCTTCATTTTTAAGAGACTGGAAATAGTTCTAGAACATTTCAGAGTGATCAGTGGGGGAATGGATCTACAGTAAGATGGTCAACAGTCATTAGGTGACACCACTTGGTCAACATGATCAAAAGGTCGACAGTAACAAAAGGTCGACATGTAAAAGGTAGACAATAGAAAAGGTTGACAGATACAAAAGACATGACAATGGTTGAAACGCTAATGGTCTACACCCTTTTTTTGTTTTTTGGGGGTACATTTTGATTCTGTTCTCTTCTGTGACCACTATTTGTTGTAACGCATCCTCTCACCAGGCTTCGGCCAGGTTGCCTCTCCCACCTTCACTCGCCACCAGGTTACTCAAGGTGATGATTTGTGACATGGATAGTCAATTGTTGGAAAAACATGAAAAAAAAAATGTGTCGACCATACAGTTTCTATGGTCATATCGATCATTTGAACATGTCGACCTTTTTGCAATGTCTACCTATTACTGTTCTTTTGTAGATAATGTACACATACTGTAACTTTGTGTCATCACTTCTAGGGGTACACTATTCCACCCAGGGTAATCCTACGAAGCACATCCAAGATGGCTGCCTTCCCTGGTACCTTGTGAGGGTGGATTAAACAACCCTTGGAAGTTATTACCCAAAATGTCTAGAACAGCATTATGCTTACTATGAGGGTCATTCAGACCCGGCCGCAGTTTGCTGAAATTGGACACACACATTGTGGTTGCATCCCCAATGGATGCATCCACAATGAGATTGACAGCGGCCGTCGGGTGTGCTCCATTGCGGCTTTGTGTGTGCCTCTACCCTACCTGTGTGTGCATCTGCCCCTACCCATGGGTGCCTCTGCGCCTACCCATGTGTGCCTCTATCCTTACCTGTGAAAGCCTCCGCCCCTACCAGTGTGTGGCTCTGCCCCTACCCGTGTGTGCCTCTATCCTTACCTGTAGATGCCTTTACCCCTACCCACGTGTGCCTCTGCCCCTGCCCGTGGGTGCTTCTGCCCTTACACGTGGGTGCCTCTGCCCCTACCCATGTGTGCCTCTGTGTAAATTGCTCCAGGCATTCCAGAGTTATCCCAAAAAATATGGATTTTTACATGTCACTCCCTTCCCACCCCCACCCCTAGGGGTGCTAGAGGTGTCTTACACCCTAAGTATTTTTTCCCAGATTGTAAGTCATATGTGTACCAAGATGATGGAAATTGCTCCAGGCATTCCAGGGTCATGCCAAAAACGATGGAATTTTACATGTCACCAGGGGCGTAGCCAGAACTTTGCGGGCCCCATAGCAACATTCTGTAGTGGCCCCGTCCCAATGCTTTTAGAGAGACACTTCTCTGCAGCAGTTGTTAATGTTATGCCCTATAATAGTGCCCTAGTTTATTTTCTGAACCATGGTAGAGCCTTATTTAATGTTATGACCCATAGTTGTGCCCTAGTTTATTTTATGAATCGCAGTAGTGCTTAAGTTTACCATATGTCACATTTCAGAGCTGCCAGTACACATTATGCCGCACAGTACACCCAATTCACATTATGCTATATAGTGCTCCCCGTTCATATTGTGCCACCTTACAGTGCCCCGGTTCATATTATATAACATTAAAATTCCCAACAGTTCATTTTATACCACACTACAATGAGCAGGTCCAAGGGCATACCTATATATTGCAGGCACCAAGGAAAAAGTCTGAAAGGACCTCTACGTACCACCTAATGGCAAAAAATGTAGATTACACATGTAACTTTGACAGGAAGGTGGCCCCTATCAGCTCTGGGCCCCATAGCAGTTGCACTGCCCGCACCTATGGTAGCTACGGCCTATCATGTCATCCTCTTTCCACCCCACCCCTAGGGGTGCTAGGGGAGTCTTACACCCACAGTATTTTTTTACCAGATTGTAAGTCATATGTTTATCAAGTTTGGTGTAATTTGCTCCAGGCATTCCAGAGTTATGCTGGAACACACACACACACACACACACACACACACACACACACACACACACACACACACACACACACACATTATATATAGAGAAGGTTATTAGGGCAGCAGTACAGGGATAAAGAGGAGGTGTTTAGAGCAGTAGAGCATGATATATAGAGGAGGTGATTACGACGGCAGTATAGAGATACAGAGGAGGTGATTATAGCAGTAGTATATGATATATAGAGAAGGTTATTAGGGCGGCAGTATAGGGATATAGAGGTGGTGATTAGAGCATAGTACATGATATATAGAAAAAGTGATTAGGACAGCGGTATAGAGGGGAGGATAGAGGAGGTGATTATAGCAGTAGTACATGATATATAGAGGACAGCAGTACAGAGATATGGAGGAGGTGATTATAGCAGTAGTACATGATATATAGAGGCAGTATAGAGATACAGAGGAGGTGATTAGAGCAGTTGTACATGATTTCTAGAGTAGGGGATTAGTACGGCAGTACAGGGATATAGAGGAGGTGACTAGAACAGTAGTACATGATCCATGGAGGAGGTGATTAGGATAGTACAGGGAAAGAGAGGTGGTAGGAAGGACGGGATGCAATTATTTTACTGGCTGTCAGGATACCAATGCTGGAATCCCGACAGCTGGTGAAATACCGGCGGTCGGAATCCTGACCCAAGTGCGGTATTTCCACACGGGTGGCTGTCTACGCCACCACCCGAGGGGGAATATAAGAGTGTGGCAAACTCGCTGTCAGGATTCCAGCATGGGTCTCCTGACAGCTTGGATACCATACCGAACCGAAGGCAGCAGTACAGGGATACAGAAAGGGTGATCAGGGTGGTAGTTCAGAAATATAGAGAAGGTGATTAGGATGGAAGTACAGGGATATAGAAGAGGTGATCCCTATATTTAACATTGGGCATCTTTTACCAAACCATTTTTTTTTTTTTACTTTTTTAAAAAACATTATCCCTAAAAGTACAAAAGTATGTATGGCTGTATCATATAGGTGGTGCTATTCAGTGAAACCAATAGAGTGATTTTCTGGAAATATTAAAATATCAAATTTAACAAAACAGATTAGTCACAAACAAATTCAATAAAATTCAGAGGTGGCACTCTTTAGAACGCTTAGATGTGGCACATGAAATATAAAGTCAATTGAGATGTAAAGTTAAAGTTAATTTAAGGGGTTGATCATACCGCAGTTGGTGCGGAGGAGCCGCAGGTATTGTTGCATCTGGCTCCTGAGCTTGTACCAGTAGTGATCAGCCATCCCTGATGTGCAGTCTTCTTGTTGACACACGTTTCGTGACCCGATGCGTTTTCAGTGGCAGTCCCTGTCACTGAAGTTCTTGGTTTGTTAAACTGTGCAGGTATTTTAAATTAATATACAACACAGTGGAGGGTGTGAAGGACAATTCCATCTTGCACCGCTTGTGTATGATATTTTGAAGGAAAAAAGTTGTTATCCCACATACTCAGACTCTCTGGTGTAATCAGTGTCAGACTGGGGCATGTAGGGCCCACCGGGGGAATGCAGAGGTAAAGGCCCATGCTTAGGGGTGTGGCCAGCTGCCACAGAGGCTTGGCTGACATGGTATGAGACCCATGATAAATATATATAGTAAATACTGCTAGTGCATGCATGATAATGTACCAGATTAGTGACTGCAATGCACTGTAGATAATAATAATAATATGTATAATGTACAATTCAAGTGCACAGTCGGGACCTGATCCATAGAGGAGGAGGTGGGCCCCAAGGCAGTGGGGCCCACCGGTGGTTTCCCCTGTACCCCTGTGGGCAAGTCCAACCCTGGGTGTAATATAAATGTACTACAGGATGTGAAACACAATTAGGTAGGAGGGGGGGGGGGGGCAGTATGGGCAGCAGGTCAGCCTCCTAATATATGTTAGTGTAAGATAGGCTGATTTGAAGTTTGCAGCTCTGCAGTGGAAGTATTTATTTTCTTGACTTCTTTTTCAATCCTTGTCAGAGATCCTTGGTTATTAACAAAAGATTGTTTTATAGCCTTTTCTCCTCTCAGTTGCTGCCAAACAGAAAGTTGTCATTTTCTTTTAATTTTATTATATTTATTATCATATTTTCATGAATTAATTCAGTTTATCAATTTTAATCAATCAGTCAGTCCTTTATCTGCCTGCCACTACATACTCCACCTCAATTTCGCTATACTGCCCTGGGGCCTCTTCTTTTGAAAATCTTCTTTCTATGGGGTCTTCTAGTTTATTAAACTGCCATCCTGTCTTCAACTGCTTTGTCACAATGTTTCATACATTTTCTATATTCATAAAGTAACTGCCGTGTGTTTGTGCTGCTGCTCTGTCGCATTGTTTAGCCAGCCAATATTGGTGAAAAATATTGTGAGCTGTGAAAGGGTCCAAATTGAATGGAAATGACTGGAAAATAATGATATTGAGGTTAATAATTCTGTAGGGATAAAAAACTGACCAGATTTTATGATTTTACCTGTTTTTAAAACTAAATTGAAAATAAGGTGGGTTGGTGCACATCTCTAGAAATAATTATGTCTGTTAGTAATAGTTTTGTCTGTTTAATGCAAAGCTGTAACTTTATTTCAAGATTATTTTACATCATTGTGTTTTTTTACAGGTACATACTGTATGTACATTGTGTTATTTAATTTAATTCAATTAATATGTTTTGGTGATTTATTGATGGAGTCCCATAATAGTTTTTTGTTAAGGGCCCCATAAATTTTGTCTCTGATTCAGCAACAGAAGAGTTCTAATGCCTCTCATGTTTTGTTGTAAAGGCTGTACTCCATATTTCCCTGAAATTTGTCAGCTCAGGCAGGGGGCGGATTGGCCCACTGGGGCTCCAGGACAGATTGTCACGTGGGCTGGTCCCATTGCCCCCTTAGCTGGCGTTTATCCCCCCCTGCCCCCGCTGGCTGGCAGCTGTGAGCAGTGTTTATGGACAGCTTCTGCGCATGCGGAGCTCTGGATAAGCAGCAGTCCCCGGGCGGGACTTGGGAATTCCGTGACGTGTCCAGAGCTGGCCCTAACCAATATGATGCCCTAGGCAAGATTTTGGCTGGTGCCCCCTAACACGGCCGCTAGTTCTGCCTCTGACCCAGCACCATCACCCCTCACCCATAGCAGTCCTCATTTTGGTGTTCCTAACCCCTATATTTTAAATGGGAACAGTGCACACCCAAAAAGGGGTGTGGTCTTGCTGGGAAGGGGCATGGCCACACAATAGTATCCCCAGTTCAAATTATACCATACTTGATTCACATTTTATTATGCAATAGTGTCCCTAAATCATGTTATATCACAAAGCAGTACCACTTTACCTTATAAACTTTATTACTCCCAATAGTGCCCCTTATTCACATTACATCACACTGAATTGCTCCTAATTCCCTTTACACCACACCATACACCATATTGCTCTTTATCCACATTAGACCACACAGTAGTGTCCTTTCTATACATTACACCACACAGTAGAGCACCTTATACACATAATGCCACACATTAGTAATGCATTTCTACACATAATACCACACAGTAATGCAACTTCCACATATGACACACATTATTGTCCTTAAAAACATAATGCAACGTACACATTATGCCAACCTTTATTATTGCCTTTATACACATATTGCCCCTTACACATTTGACACACATTATTAATGTCCTTAAAAACATAATACACCGTACACAATATGGCAACCTTTATTATTGCCCTTATACACATAATGACACATATAATGTACCTTTCACATATGCCGCACATTGGCCCTCATTCCGAGTCGTTCGCTCTGTAAATTTCTTCGCATAGCAGTGAATTTCCGCTTTGTGCGCATGCGTAATGTCCGCACTGCGACTGCGCCAAGTAATTTTACAATGAAGATAGTATTTTTACTCACGGCTTTTTCTTCGCTCCGGCGATCGTAGTGTGATTGACAGGAAATGGGTGTTACTGGGCGGAAACAGGCCGTTTTATGGGTGTGTGGAAAAAAACGCTACCGTTTCCGGAAAAAACGCAGGAGTGGCTGGAGAAACGGGGGAGTGTCTGAGCGAACGCTGGGTGTGTTTGTGACGTCAAACCAGGAACGACAAGAACTGAACTGATCGCAGATGCCGAGTAAGTCTGAAGCTACTCTGAAACTGCTAAGAAGTGTGCTAATCGCAATATTGCGAATACATCGTTCGCAATTTTAAGATGCTAAGATACACTCCCAGTAGGCGTAGGCTTAGCGTGAGCAACTCTGCTAAAATCGCCTTGCGAGCGAACAACTCGGAATGAGGGCCATTATTAGTGCACTTATAGACATAATGACACAGATAGTGCCCCTTACACATTTGACGCACATTATTAATGCATTTATACACAACACACATAATGCCCTTTACACATATGCCGAACACTATTGCACAACCAACCCACCCGCACACAACACTCACATGGCCACTAACATTGTGACCTCTGCCTCTGCTTGGACACAGAAAACTGGTGAAAACTGCAGCAGCAGCACTTCGGCTACAGCATGATGCGGTTACCAAAGGGAGCAAGATCCAGGAGCGCAGGAGGTCTACTATCCAGCAGCTGCACTTCCAACCCGGTCAGGGTCAAGGTAAGTTGCTACCCCACCGAGCAGGGCCACTGACATGAATTTATGCAGGGAAATGGGGATCTGTGCAAGGACAGGAAAGTCCTTGGGCACTAGGGGGGTGCCCTGTTGTGTCTGGGGGGTACATTCCTGGATCTGGAGGGGTGCTCTCCCGGTTGTGTGTATAGGGAGGTTCTCTGCTGGGTCCTTGGGGGGTGCTCCTGTGGGTGCTGTGTCTGTGGGTCATGGGCTCCTCTGGATGCTGGCTCCATGTGGGGGTTTCTCCTCTGAGTTCTGAGTCTGTGGGGAAAGGGGATGCTTCCCTGGGTGCTGGGTCTGGGGTGTGCCGTCCTAGGTTCTGGGTCTGGGGGGTGCTCTCCTGGGTGTGTGGGGATTTCCTCACTTGATTGCTGTGCCTGAGGTGTGCTCTCCTGTGTGCTGGGCCTGAGGTGCGCTCTCCTGGGTGCTGGGCCTGAGGTGTGCTCTCCTGGGTGCTGGGTCTGTGGTGTGCTCTCCTGGGTGCTGGGTCTGGGGTGTGCTTTCCTGGGTGCTGGGTCTGTATGTGGGGAGGTGAGTCACCCATCAGGGGGAAGGGGGAGCAGGGGGAGGCACACTTGTTAACTTAATTCATCATCACACACAGGTCTTAGCGGCTCCCTGCATCCATCCACTGCTCACCATCACTGCTACCTACTCCAACCCTCCCTTACTGCTCTCTACAATGACTGTTACTGCTCTCTATACCCTTCCTCACTGTTCCCTATCCTCACTGCTTCCTACACTGACCTACCCTAACTGCTTCCTACACTCACCCTCACTCACTGCTTCCTACACCCTTTCTCACTGTTCCCTGCACTCACCCTTACTCACTGCTCTCTTCAACAACCTTCACTCGCTGCTCCCTACACCCATCCTCTATGCTGCTGTTCCACCCTCACTGCTCTCAACCCCTACCTTCACTTACTGTAGTCTACACCGACTGTCCCTCATTGCTTCCTCACTCACCGCTTCCTACTCCCACCCTCACTGCTCCCTACACATCCCCACTCAATGCTCCCTAAATGAAAACCTCTGCAGTGCTGCTTAATCAGACTTAGGCAGTGGCAGTGTATAAGGTGCACATCTGATTGCAGCTCTCGTTCAGTATGAGGGGTGCTGGATGAGAATTGCAGTGGGTGAGGGGTGATGGGTGTTGCTGGCTGTTTCTGTGAGCAGTTCTGATGGGTGCTGTGTTGGGAGACAGGTACTGAGTCAAAGGTGAAACTAGCGGCAGTGCTAGGGGGCACCAGACCAAATCTTGCCTAGGGCATCAAATTGGCTCGGGCAGGCTCTGGTCACCACTGACAGGTCCGCTTTCAGGTTTGCCACCAGCGCCATCATCCGCAGCGACAGCAAAAAAGAGGAGCCAGTGTCTCCTGACTGGCAGGGCCAACTCTATTGGCAGACGAGTCACGTCCTGACTTTGACCAATGTGGGCGTCTAGCAAGCCAGCCACTGTCATACAGTACCGGGACACACTTCATGTTGGTGAGTAGCCCTTCTCTCTCACCTGCTGTCTGGATGTGTGTGGCTTGGGCTAGCCTCTGCCTGGACCAGGTATTGGCCCTGGTCAGGGACCCTGTGCATGGATGCTGCTTTAGGCGGGCATGGTGTGGGTAGAGGGGCTTCTGGATGCAAGGCATGGATGGGTACTGCCAGCGGCAGATTGGCACGCTGGGACGCCAGACCAGTTTCCGTTTGGCTGGTCCGGATGTCCCCTCCGTGGCCCCCATCATCCCCCATGCTATATTACAAGGCTGGCCAAACCGGTCCTCGAGATCTACCAACAGTTCACATTTTCCAGACCACCTAGCTGTTGCACAAGTGTAGTCATTACTAATTAAGATGTGCTGCATTCATTCCTAACTGACAATTCTATAGATCTCCAGGAGGCCTGGAAAACATGAACTGTTGGTAGATCTCGAAGACTGGTTTGGCCAGCCCTGCTATATTATATATATATATACAGGTTGAGTATCCCATATCCATATATTCCGAAATACGGAATATTCCGAAATACGGACTTTTTTTAGTTAGAGTGCGATAGTGAAACCTTTGTTTTTTGATGTCTCAATGTACACAAACTTTGTTTAATACACAAAGTTATTAAAAATATTGTATTAAATGACCTTCAGGCTGTGTGTATAAGGTGTATATGAAACATAAATGAATTGTGTGAATGTACACACACTTTGTTCAATGCACAAAGTTATTATAAATATTGGCTAAAATTAACTTCAGGCTGTGTGTATAAGGTGTATATGTAACATAAATGCATTCTGTGCTTAGACTTAAGTCCCATCACCATGATATCTCATTATGGTATGCAATTATTCCAAAATACGGAAAAATCCCATATCCAAAGTACCTCTGGTCCCAAGCATTTTGGATAAGGGAGACTCAACCTGTATATATATATATATATATATATATATATATATATATATATATATATTATAGGCAATTTGTTAGTGGCGGCACTCACCCGACTTATACATGCAAATAAAGACACTACACTACCACCAGCACAGTACTAACTTTTCAAAGTTTAATCGATTAAACTACAAAATGTTAGCACTGTGCTGGTGGTAATGCAGTGTCTTTATTTGTATGTATAAGTCCAGTGAGTGCCACCTCTTACAAATTGCCTGTCTAACTTCTTTAGGATGGCACCGCGGCCGTTGTAACATCTATGTGTATAACGTGTTCTACCTGGTGCATAGTGTATAGCGTGCTCTATCTGGTGCATAGTGTATAACGTGCTCTATCTGGTGCAATGTGTATAATGTGCTCTGCCTGGTGCAATATGTATAATGTGCTTTACCTATTGCAATGTGTATAATGAGCTTTACCTGGTGCAATTTTTATAATGTGCTTTACCTGGTGCAATGTGTATAATGTGCTTTACCTGGTGCAATGTGTATAATGTGCTCTGCCTTTTGCAAAGTGTATAATGTGCTCTACCTGGTGCATAGTGTATAATGTGCTTTACCTGGTTCAATGTGTATAATGTGCTCTGACTGGCGCAAAGTGTATACCGTGCTCTACCTGGCACAAAGTGTAGAATGTGCTCTATCTGGCGTAATATGTATAACATGCTCTACCTGGCACAGTGTGTATAGGAGGTTCTACCTTCTGCAATATGTATATGCGGCACTACTGTGTGGGGTAATGTGAATTGGCACTATTATGTGGCCACACCCCTTCCCCACAAAGCCACACCCCTAAAAAAATTCTAAATAAACCAGGATGCGCTCCTACAGCCAATCATTACCTGATGGCGTATTCTGTGAGGCCACACCCCCTGTGATACCACACCCCTTATCTGGGAGCACGTGTGCGTTAGGTGCATGTAAATATAACTATTACCGTTCCCCTATCATGGTGCCCCCCCCCCCCCCCTTTCATTTTCTTCTGGATCCGCCCCTGGTGTTGACCTATTGACTGTCAACCTATACGTTGCCAATCTATCATCCTCATACCCTTAATTTCCCTGTGTGTTGCAATATATCTACCAATGGGGGAATTTCAACCATGTGGTTTCTATGGATTCTGTTAATGTTAACTCAGAGCAGAGTCTGGGTAGGTAGAAGGTTCAGCATAACTGAATCTGAAAGAATTTCCTTTATCTAGCATATCAAACATAACCCTTTAACACAAGGGTATAATATAATATATTTTTCTAAACTATAATCAGTAAACACCTGTATGCTATAAATTCCCAATGTGATTAATGTCATCAGAAGCATATTGGAGCTGCATGGAAACATAATCAAGTTTTTAGATATTTATGATAACTGTGTGTGGCATAATATGTAATAGGCATTACAGTGTAAGGTAGAATATGTAAGGAATTACGGTGTGTGGCATAATGGGTGTTATGGTGTCTGGCATAATGTGAAATAGGCATTATGGTGTCTGGCATAATGTGTAATGGGCATTATGGTGTGTGGCATAATGTGAAAAAAGCATTACGGTGTGTGGCATTATGTGTAATGGGCATTACAGTTTTTGGCATAATGTGTAAGGGGAATTACGGTGTGTGCCATAATTTGGCCATGCCCCTATTGTCATGTAGCTGCTCCCCTAGTTTTGTGTGACCATGCCCCCTAATGACACGTGACCATTCCTATTTTTACTATCAGTACCACTAAGAAATAATTTCTACTTGAACCGCTGATTATCCAAGATGGAATGGAAAAGAAAGGATTCCTGGACAGTAGTAATATTGTAGGAAAGCCACTTGACTATGGGCTTCTTGAATTATACTGTAGTTTCGCTTCATGTTTGTTGGTGGCTAGTTATAGTTAAGTGAATGGTGGTCAAAATGGAACAATTGTAGAAGGGGCTCTATAAGAGAGGAGGAGGCCCATGTTCAGCCTTCTCCATTCGGGCCCCCTCCTCTCTGCCAGCAGCACTGAGAGTCTGAGCCCTAGAGGGCTCAGACTCTACTGTGCATGTGCAGATCTCCGGGAAAATGGTGCGGCGGCCATTTTTCCTGAGATTTCTCTACTGCACATGTGCAGAACTCTGTGAAAATGGCCGCTGAGACATTTTCAGTGTTTTAACAGCGCTGTAGATGCCGGTGCTGGACTCCAGCGGGTTAAGAATTTTAAAAATGTGTGCAGGGTGTGCGGTGTGGGCCCCCTCTGGACTCGGGGGCCCGTTTGCACCGCACACACTGCACCCATTATAGAAAAGCCAGTGAATTGTAGGTTTTGCTAACTTACTGTAAGAATCTTTGAAAAGGGAAATGTGATTCCAGTGAACCTATTTAGCTTGGGCAGCACAGAGATGCATCTATCACCCCAGTTGCGTACCCTGTATAAGAAAACATGACTCCATTTGGGGTAACCCGCTACTGGGAATGTACAATAGACTCACTTTTTCTTTAAGAACCTTGTAGCTACTGTATGCTTCATGCAATGCAAAGATCCCTTTCTGTCTCTTCAGTCATATGTGTTGAAATATTAGGAATGTGCATGGCAACAGATGACAACATGTTTTAATAAAATATACTAAGTCAATATTGTAGATGTAGGGGAAGGTATAACAAAAATACTAAAGAGGACAAATGGATTAGTTGCCCATCACAACTAATCAGCATCTGCAGTAGCTGTATTTTATCAAATGAACTAGAGTCTGATTGGATGCTATGGACAACTTCTTCACTTGTCCTCTTGTAGGAGGTTTGTTGTGTCTCTATCTTAGTATTTATAAAATGTCGCTTTCTTTTTCTTTTTTTTGTATATGAAATATTAGGCTCTAGCTTTCCATTGTCTGTGTTTTTTTTTAAATTAAATTCAAGTAAATAACCCTCTACTGTACTTCCAATAAACTTGACTATAAAATAAAAATTGAAGAATAAAACAATCTAGTCCCAGAGATAGATATAGGTGTATTTACTAAGCCTTGGATGGAGATTAAAGTGGACGGAGATAAAGTACCAACCAACCAGCTCCTAACTGCCATTTTTCAAACACAGCCTTAGTAAATAGACCCCTAAGAGAGGATGAGGCAGGCACATTTGCAGAGTAGTCTGTAGCACTGTACATACACAGATCTCCGGGACTAGGAACCCCCACCATTTTCCCAATGATTTCTGCGGTGCCAGTGGACAGTTGAGTATCATCTGTGGGTGCAGGGGGTTGCAGTGTGGGCCCACCGGTACCCAAGGCCCAGGTGCACTACACATCGCAGCACCCAATATAGATATACAGATATGCCCATGACTAGACTGAACAAGTGCACTTTAATTAATGTGATGCGATTCACGCATTTCTATAATAAGACCAATGTCAAGATGATGCAATTTTTTTTTTTTTTTTAGGTCTCCAAGGCAGCTGAGTGATTCAACAATAAGAACAGTCTTAACAATTGTCAGGCAAGTTCTGTGTCAGGGAGAACATATTTGACTGGCTAATCATCTACCACACAGGTTCTCAAACTCGGTCCTCAGGACCCCACACAGTGCATGTTTTGTAGGTAACCCAGCAGGAGCACAGGTGTATTCATTACTCACTGGCACATTTTAAAAGGTCCACAGGTGGAGCTAATTATTTTACTTCGATTCTGTGAGGAGACCTGCAAAACATGCACCGTGTGGTGTCCTGAGGACAGAGTTTGAGAACCTGTGATCTACCACATGCACTCTGGGAACGGCGGCCAAGACTCTGGCTTTCAGCTCCACATTTCATTTAAAATAAAATAAAATGTTTGATTTTTTTTTTAAACCAAATTTGAAAATGTTTTTGCTGTGGGCATCCCTGGCTAATATGGACCGAAGACTGCAGCTGTGCATGAGAAATAGGCTTCCCCATGCTTTACATCTGCTGAAGGTTATTACTTGCAATCAATGGCAAAAGCCTTCATCAGGGTGGTCATTCCGAGTTGTTCGCTCTGTATTTTTCTTCGCATCGCAGCGATTTTCCGCTTATTGCGCATGCGCAATGTTCGCACTGCGACTGCGCCAAATAAATTTGCTATGCAGTTAGGTATTTTACTCACGGCTTTTTCATCGTTCTGGTGATCGTAATGTGATTGACAGGAAGTTGGTGTTTCTGGGCGGAAACTGGACGTTTTATGGGTGTGTGCGAAAAAACGCTACCGTTTCTGGGAAAAACGCGGGAGTGGCTGGAGAAATGGGGGAGTGTCTGGGCGAACGCTGGGTGTGTTTGTGACCTCAAACCAGGAACGACAAGCACTGAACTGATCGCAGATGCCGAGTAAGTCGGGAGCTACTCAGAAACTGCTAAGAGAGGTCTAATCGCAATATTGCGAATCCGTCGGTCGCAATTTTGATAAGCTAAGATTCACTCCCAGTAGGCGGCGGCTTAGCGTGTGCAAAGCTGCTAAAAGCAGCTTGCGAGCGAACAACTCGGAATGAGAGCCCAGGTGAGGAGCTTTGATAATCATCCAGTTTCTGCAAGATTGAGGTCATTACGTCTTTGATAAATCATCCCCTAAAACATAGACATACACTTTGATTTGTTGATGTTTTCATAAAACTACTTCTGTCCATGTACAGTATGTGGTGGGATTTCTAAACAGCTATATTTGCCCAAAAGAGGTTTAGGTAATCACTAGAATTACTAGATCACTGGAATACAGGAGATTAAAAGGGGACATGATTAACATTTACAAATGTATAAAGGGACAATACACAGAGCTAGCGGGGGATTTATTTTTGGTAAAATCAACACATAGGACACGTTGACTTGACACCCGCTTAGGTTAGAGGAGAGGCGATTTCACACACAGAGGGGTTTATTTACTAAGATTCGTAATTTCCGTAAAAAGGTCAAAGTTCAATCACGAATGACATCGACAGTGTAAAACTGCAACTTTTTGAATTGATTACGATGGATTTACTAAGCTGTCGTATTCGGGTTTTTCTTTGCTTCCGATGTCGATGTCATTCGTGTTTTTTTACCTAATTTTACGGCAGTGATTAGCAAAACACTGCCGTTTTTTTTTACAATCAATCTCGGCTGGATCTGTGTGATCCGTGCTGGGGTTCGTATTTTTTTTAAAAAAAATTAAACAATGTAAAATTCCAAAAAAAAATGCGTGGGGTCCCCCCTCCTAAGCATAACCAGCCTCGGGCTCTTTGAGCCGATCCTGGTTGCAGAAATATGGGGAAAAAAATGACAGGGGTTCCCCCATATTTAAGCAACCAGCATCGGGCTCTGCGCCTGGTCCTGGTCCCAAAAATACGGGGGACAAAAAGAGTAGGGGTCCCCCGTATTTTTAAAACCAGCACCGGGCTCCACTAGCTGGACAGATAATGCCACAGCCGGGGGTCACTTTTATACAGCGCCCTGCGGCCGTGGCATCAAAAATCCAACTAGTCACCCCTGGCCGGGGTACCCTGGGGGAGTGGGGACCCCTTCAATCAAGGGGTCCCCCCCCCAGCCACCCAAGGGCCAGGGGTGAAGCCCGAGGCTGTCCCCCCCCATCCAATGGGCTGCGGATGGGAGGGCTGATAGCCTTTGTTGTAAAATAAAAGATATTGTTTTTAGTAGCAGTACTACAAGTCCCAGCAAGCCTCCCCCGCATGCTGGTACTTGGAGAACCACAAGTACCAGCATGCGGCGGAAAAACGGGCCCGCTGGTACCTGTAGTACTACCACTAAAAAAATACCCAAAAAAAGACAATACACACACACCGTGAAAGTATAATTTTATTACTTACATACACACATACATACATACTTACCTATGGCCCCACGCAGGTCGGTCCTCTTGTCCAGTAGAATCCAAGGGTACCTGTTGAATAAATTATACTCACGAGATCCAGGGGTCCAGGCTCCTCGGCAAATCCAGGGTTAATCCACGTACTTGCCAAAAATAAAAAAACGGTGTCCCGACCACGAACTGAAAGGGGACCCATGTTTGCACATGGGTCACCTTTCCCCGAATGCAAGAAACCCACTTTGCCTTCTGGCTAAGTGGGTTTCTTCAGCCAATCAGGGAGCGCCACGTTGTAGCACTCTCCTGATCAGCTGTGTGCTCCTGTCTTCACTGTCAGGCAGCACACGGCAGTGTTACAAAGTAGCGCCTATGCGCTACATTGTAACCAATGCTGGGAACTTTCTGCTCAGCGGTGACGTCACTTTAGGTCAACCGCAGGGCAGAAAGTTCCCATCATTGGTTACAATGTAGCGCATAGGCGCTACATTGTAACACTGCCGTGTGCTGCCTGTCAGTGAGGACAGGACCACACAGCTGATCAGGAGAGTGCTACAACGTGGCACTCCCTGATTGGCTGAAGAAACCCACTTAGACAGAAGTCAAAGTGGCTTTCTGGCATTCGTGGAAAGGTGACCCATGTGCAAACATGGGTCCCCTTTCAGTTCGTGGTCGGGACACCGTTTTGTTTTTTTTGTCAAGTACGTGGATTACCCCTGGATTTCCCGAGGAGCCTGGACCCCTGGATCTCGTGAGTATAATTTCTTCAACAGGTACCCCTTGGATTCTACTGGAGAAGAGGACCGACCTGCGTGGGAACTTAAGGTAAGTATGTATGTATGTGTGTATGTAATAAAATTATACTTTCACGGTGTGTGTGTCTTGTCTTTTTTTGGGTATTTTTTTAGTAGTAGTACTACAGGTACCAGCGGGCCCGTTTTTCCGTCGCATGCTGGTACTTGTGGTTCTCCAAGTACCAGCATGCGGGGGAGGCTTGCTGGGCCTTGTAGTACTGCTACTAAAAACAATATCTTTTCTTTTACAACAAAGGCTATCAGCCTCCCCATCCGCAGCCCATTGGATGGGGGGGGACAGCCTCGGGCTTCACCCCTGGCCCTTGGGTGGCTGGGGAGGGGGGACCCCTTGATTGAAGGGGTCCCCACTCCCCCAGGGTACCCCGGCCAGGGGTGACTAGTTGGATTTTTGATGCCACGGCCGCAGGGCACTATATAAAAGTGACCCCCGGCTGTGGCATTATCTGTCCAGCTAGTGGAGCCCGGTGCTGGTTTTAAAAATACGGGGGACCCCTACTCTTTTTGTCCCCCGTATTTTTGGGACCAGGACCAGGCGCAGAGCCCGATGCTGGTTGCTTAAATATGGGGGAACCCCTGTCATTTTTTTCCCCATATTTCTGCAACCAGGATCGGCTCAAAGAGCCCGAGGCTGGTTATGCTTAGGAGGGGGGACCCCACGCAATTTTTTTTGAAAAAATAATCACTTTCCCACCCCTTCCCACTGATATACATGCACGGATCTCATGGATCCGTGCATGCCTATCCAATCACGAATAAAAAAAGCAGGTCTGTTTTTTTTTAGCACTTTTTTACGAGTTGTAATTTTTCACGGCAGTGTTTGTTCTTTTTTTGCTTTGCACTTCTTAGTAAATGACCGAGATTCATACTTAAACAGCCGCGTTTTGACCGATGGTGTATTCATATTCATTCTTAATTTTTTACCTGAACTTGCAAAAAATTACGAATGCCCTCATCACTGCCGTGATTAGTGCTTAGTAAATTACCGAGATGACACTTTGATGAAAAAACGGCATCTCGGTCAAAATCGGGAACTTAGTAAATATACCCCAGAGACGGAAAGGTTTCTTCACAGTATAAGGACAATACTTATCTGGAATTCCCTGACTGGTAGAATAGTAACGGACTCCGTCATTACTTTTAAGAATGGGCTAGATAAATTCCTAATGGATAAGGATATACAGGGCTATGGTGAGTAGATCATGCATTATAGTAATAAAAAAAAAGAGGAATAGACATACAGTAATGAATAAAATTCACCACAGTTAAAATTAGTCTTTAAAATATTACAGTGTAGGAGATCACTAACAGGTTGAACATGATGGACAAATTGTCTTTTTTCAACCTTAGAAACTATGTTATTATTTTACTAGGTATCAAAGCCTTCAAAGGCAAGTACATTCTCAAGAATTAAGGATAATTAACTATTTTAACACATTTTTACCATCCATAGTGATCTGGAAAATTGATGAGATTGTTTCTGTAGTTACAGTGAGGAGGCAATAAGAAGCAGAGTAAGCAGGAGCAGATACCAAGGGCTGGTTACTGTAAGGCTACTAGATGTTGTAGGGCTCCTGGCTGTTCCTCTGGGAGTAGTAATGACACGGGTTGTATTTTCACTGGGAGTAGAAAGTATTGTACTGAAGGTATCAGTTGTGGGAGAAGGAAGAATCGTACTGGAAGTATCAGTTGTGGGAGAAGGAAGAATTGTAGTGGAGATATCAGTAGTAGGAGGAACTGTAGTCTTCAGATTCCCATTGCAAAGATTTCCCGAGCAGTGCAAGGCGTCCAGTGAGAGTGTGTACAACCCTGTATTTATTTTAATGGAGCTGCTGGTGAATTGAGAACATTGTTTTACAAACAAAGTAATGGGGAAATCACCTGAAAAAGACAGAAGGGATAGAATGAAAATTAGTTATTAGTTAATTTCAGCGTGATTGCCACTTAATTTATTAATAATAAGGTTGGACCATCCATAAAAACAGAACCAATTAAATGATCTTCTGGGGGAGAATGATAACGATAACTTGTTTAGATTTGCCGTGTCTGACTCATTGAAGTGGAGTTTTGCGATCAGAGTGGCTGGTATTACAGGTCGGTGTCACCTGATGAATACAACCATCATGACATTTTTCACCTACTGTAAGTAGTCTACATAAACAGCATACAGTACAGTATCTGGCTTTAGAATGATAACTAGACAGTTGTTGGTTCCAGGTCTTGTAATATCGACACCGGTCATTCCCTAATTAGAACTGTAGCGGGTGTAATGGCTCATCTGTAGCTGTGCTCTAATAAGGGGTGAGTCACAGGTGGAGGCTAAGCAGTAGCACCTACAAAGTTTGTTACAGCCACTAATGCGTGGTTATGCTAATGCTGCAGCCAATGGGCAGTCTATTGAGATGCCTACTGGCTGCAGCTCTATTACACCGCGGTGCGCACAAAGGCACACCATCAAGCAGACATAAGCCTCACCATTAGACCCTGTGGTTGCACAGAATGTCTGCAGTATTTGGCTGCTGGTGTCAAACGATGCAGTACCTGACATTGACATGCCCCTGAGACATTCGCTGACGCTCCATGCAGCTCCAATCTGTGTCCACCAGTGGTGACCATCACCATGCATGTGCAGTGCATCTTGGATGCATGAGCATAAGTAAAACAGTGGGAGTCCACCTCTGAATCAGGCTCTATGGGGTCTATGTACTAAACCCTAGAGAAAGATAAAGAGGAAAGAGATAGAGTACCAGCCAATCAGCTCCTAACTGCCATGCTACATGACGTGTTTGAAAAATGATAGTTAGGAGCTGATTGGCTGGTAGTTTATCTCGGTCCACTTTAACTCTCTCCAAGATTTATTATATAGACCTCTATAGTCTCTTTCAAGTTGTCATATCATAGAAAGGCTAAATTGTTTTTTCCCCTGAAATAAATCTAGAGTGTACCCCTAATAAAACTCTGACAGTAGCTGATAAACCCCACAACAGCTATTACTCATACAGGGCCTGACCCTGAGTCACACATAAAAGCAGCATCTATTGGCGGTAGCGACTTTATGAAAATGCCACTACAAACTCCTTCCTTTGTGTACAGCCATGTATCCGAATATGCAAGGACTAAGATACCCACTTTCAGTGCCTGTGCCAGCTGTAATACCGATTGGTGCTTCCTTATACGCCGCCATTGGTCACACCATCAAAATTTGCACAGACCCTATCAGCTTGATATTAGAGCAAGGGTGGCCAGCACATGAAGGGGTGCAGTGTATGTAATATTTCATTCATATACAGGTTCAGTGATGGCAGCAAGCTGTTAGGTGTACAAGTAGGACAAGCACACCTGAGCTGAATGGTTTTTGTTTTCAGATGTGGGCACCATTTCACAATCCAAGTTCCCTGATTGTGGGGGTATCCAGGCAATTGGAAACCCCCTCTGCATTTGCCTATGCCTGTAGCGGGTGCAGTTTCTCCGTCTGATCACATCCTCCTATGTCTACAGCTGCGCATCTGGTAGCACAGCCCAGACATTCCCCTAATATGGCCCATTTCTGCGTGCACTAGTAGCCACCTTCCAATCATCTCCTAGGAATGCCCACCTTTCTGATTCCTTCTGAAATACTACTGTACCTTTCTGCGTACGCTCCATAGGGGTTTACAGAATTTTTTGCAATGCGCAGTTGCAAAACATTGCTCAACTACATGCAGATTGTGTGCTGCGCAGAGTCAGGCCCAATACAGTATGCCATTATCTCCACTAAAGGGTAACTCCGGATTAGGGTTGGACTGGCCCACAGGGGTACAGGGAAAACCCTCTTTAAGGGATCAGGTTCCAGACTATGGTGCATTTTCTACAGTGCATTGCTGTTATTAATCTGGTACAATATCATGCATATACTAGTAGTATTTACTATATATATTTATCAAGAGACCCAGACAATGCACTCTCTAAGCCAGGCCTCTGTGGTGGCTGGACGGGTGTGGTTCATCAAATCGACAGTGTCTAGGTCGACAATGTTTATGTCGACCACTATAGGTCGACAGTCACTAGGTCGACATGGATGGAAGGTCGACAGGGTTTCTAGGTCGACATGTGCTAGGTCGTCAGGTCTAAAGGTCGACATGAGGATATATTTTTTTTGTGTCGTTTTCTTCGTAGAGTGACAGGGATCCCAAATTAGTGCACCACGTCCCCTCGCATGGCTCGCTTCGCTCGCCATGCTTCGGGCATGGTGCCTTTGCTCCGCTACCGCTTCGCTCGGCACACTTTACCGTTCCAATCGTAGTCCACGTGGATCGTTAAGTATGAAAAAATTCAAAAAAAGAAAAAAAAATTGAAAAACTCATGTCGACCTTTAGACCTGTCGACCTAGCACATGTCAACCTAGAAACCCTGTCGACCTTCCATCCATGTCGACCTAGTGACTGTCGACCTATAGTGGTCGACCTAAACATTGTCGACCTAGACACTGTCGATCTTCAGACCGGATCCCGGCTGGACACCCCTCCTCAGGAGACTGGCCACATCCCTTAACATGGGCCCTTCCCACTGCATTCCCCGGTGGGCCCTTCACACCCCTGTCCGACACTGCTCCGGATCATTGCCTTCTTTTGCTGGTAATGATACAAAAAGCAGCGACTGTGTGTAGACATGTATGACTGTTTCTGTGTATTCGGTTATGTCCATATGCTATATGTCCAAATATTAAATTACATAAATTGAAAGAATATATACAGTAATTCTACTAACCTACATTTTAAACGTATAGTATTTTTCATTCAGAGCTGAATAGATGGATAGAAAAGTGTAACTTACCGATAGACAGACTGCCTTTCGCTTCATAACAGGTATTAAAGCCAAATGGACATTTCACCTTTTCCGCTACTTCGTCAGAGCATTGCGTTACATTGGTGCTGATGCAGGAGAAACACCTCAGGTCATTTCCTGAGCTGTCCAGTCCTGGGGGCGATTACAGATGATCATGTCACACACTGATTCCTTGTACTGTACCATGTCATTTAATAAACTGATATATGTTTTATATTGCTTTTCTTATCTATAACTTGTAACTGATTCGTAGTTGGGAGCATAGAATATCAAGCAAGTTACTCTGTATCTGGAACAAACCATGTTGCAATACATGTATTTTTGTATGCAGGGTAAACACTGGCTGCCTTTACATGCAGCTTACAAACATTGGGCAGCTCTATATTTCAGCTAGGAAATGCCCCTCTGAAATGTAAATCACTCTGCACATGTTACATCTGCCCCACCTGGAGCATAGCAGGTGTTTTACCAAGCCCCTTTGTCTCATATAATATTACGAACACAAATATCAGTAGTAGTAATAATAATAATAATAATAATAATAATAATAATAATAATAATAAGATACAATTTGTCATGCTATTTTGTGTGTGTAATAAATATATGTATGTGTATATATATATATATATATATATATATATGTGTGTGTGTAAAAAATAGAAGTAATCAGCGCCTAATAATGCCTAGAAAATGACGGTGGGGACATATAATGATATTTAGTGAAAAAAATGGGACAAGCACTTATCTCAGATAGGAATCTTTGGTCCTCAGACCAATATCATCACAGTAATATGCAAAAGAGAAAAAGAAACAACCAATAGTGTGTACCGTTTAAACCTATATGTACTAATAGCATTTTTCTACTTAGTGAATGTTAATTGGAAATGCTCCCAGAATATCACACTCCACAATAGCGTAGTAGAAAGATAATTTTTCACATTTAATTAAGTACATAAAATATATCCACGGTTTAAAACGAGCAGGTATCGCATGGGAGTTACCCTGGACCCTCTTTTGATGGACAGATAAGCTTTTATATCTATTGTTTCTTGTATATGTGATACCTGCTCGTTTTAAACCGTGGTTTAATTTATGTACTAAAGTAAATGTGAAGGGAGATATCCTGGACCCTATTTTTATGGACAGATAAGCTACTATATCATTTGTTTCTTGTACGTGCGATACCTGCTCAATTTAAACCGTGGATATATTTTATGTACTTAATTAAATGTGAAAAATTATCTTTCTACTACGCTATTGTGGAGTGTGATATTCTGGGAGCATTTCCAAGTAACACTCACTAAGTAGAAAAATGCTATTAGTACATATAGGTTTAAACGGTACACACTATTGGTTGTTTCTTTTTCTCTTTTGCATATTACTGTGATGATATTGGTCTGAGGACCGAAGATTCCTATCTGAGATAAGTGCTTGTCCCATTTTTTTCACTAAATATCATTCTATGTCCCCACCGTCATTTTCTAGGCATTATTAGGCGCTGATTACTTCTATTTTTTACACATTCTAATTGCCATAATTTGTTATCAGCTGCCACCCACGTTTGTGAGGAATGCATGTGAAAATATTTTCATTATAAGACAATATTTTTATATTTTACTACAGATTATATTTGATCCACATGAGCGCACACTTATACATTTTGACAATATATATATACAGGTTGAGTCTCTCTTATCCAAAATGCTTGGGACCAGAGGTACTTTGGATATCTGATTTTTCCGTATTTTGGAATAATTGCATACTATAATGAGATATCATGGTGATGGGACCTAAATCTAAGCACAGAATGCATTTATGTTACATATACACCTTATACACACAGCCTGAAGGACATTTAATACAATATTTTTTATAACTTTGTGCATTAAACAAAGTGTGTCTACATTCACACAATTCATTTATGTTTCATATACACCTTATACACACAGCCTGAAGGTCATTTAATACAATATTTTTAATAACTTTGTGTATTAAACAAAGTTTGTGTACATTGAGACATCAAAAAACAAAGGTTTCACTATCTCACTCTCACTCAAAAAAGTCTGTATTTCGGAATATTCCGTATTTCGGAATATATGGATATGGGATACTCAACCTGTATGTGTGTATGTATATATATATATATATATATATATATATATATATTGTGACAAGAACACTGGGATAGTGTTTGAGGGCAGGTATATTTGTCCCAGGTTCTTGTCTTACATGTTTTAGAAAATGTTAACTTCTAGGAAAAATGCTTTTTGTTTTGTCTGAACCTTTTCAGTTTGCTGTAAAAGCTGGGTAAAGGCTCTGAGAGAGAGATAAGGCGAGTTCTAGACATTGGGCCCAGTTCGGGTCTTTGGCCTCACAGAGGGCTAATCAGGGTTTCAGCTGTGTAAGAGTGTTATAGTGCTTCTAACCTGATTAGTATGGGCAGACTGCCTGGGAAGGCTGCAGGATCTGTGTGTGAGAGACACGCTTTCTGATGCAAGTAAGCTATACAGTATGTACTGAAGAACTCTGTGTTTTGTTTAGTGACAGTTAGGAATATCTTATGTTTAGTTAGTGCCGGACAGGCAAGGTATTTTTATTTTGGGGTTTGTTTTATTTTCTGTTTCAATAAAACTGGCCGGGGTCAGTTGTACCAGAAACTGGACTTGTGTTGTTCCTCAGCTGCTGCGTGCGGCCATATTCCCCAGGAAAAGGCGCCTTGCACCCCTACAGTGGTACAACTTGGTGGAGAATGCGAGCAACCCCGTTCTGCGCATAAGTGAAAGCAGCAGCTTTGTGAGGCCTGCAGAAAACGGTGGTTTATGCAGATACAGCCCAGTGTGAAGTTACTGAGACTCACCCCTGAGGGTTTGATATATGTCCTGGGTGAAAGCAGCTACAAAGCCGCCTGAAAAATCTGTCGACATGGAGGATCTGCTTAAAGCCTTGCTGCAAGCTACAGCGGCTCAGCAGGTGGCAATGGAAGAAAATAGGAGACAACAGCAGGTGGCAATGGAGGAAAATTGGAGACTACAGCAGGAGGCCAACAGACAGCAGCAGGTGGCAATGGAGGAAAATAAGAGACAACAGCAGGCAGTTGTTGATGAACTTTACAGGCAACAGCGTCAGGATAGAGAGGCCTTAGCAGAAGTGGTGCAGAGACTTGCAGCTCGGGTTGGAGATGTGGCCGTCAGTGCTCCAACCAGCTCTAGTTCTATACGGGCCAGTCACTTCCTGCAGAAAATGACAGAGGCTGATGATGTGGAGGCCTATCTGACCACGTTTGAAAGGACTGCCGAGCGTGAGAACTGGCCGAAAGCACAGTGGGCCAGTCTGCTGGCACCTTTCCTGTCAGGTGAGCCCCAAAAAGCTTACTTTGATTTAAGCCCTGCTGAGGCTCGGGACTATGATAAACTAAAGACTGAGATCCTGACCCGCCTGGGAGTCACGCTGTCAGTACGAGCACAACGGGTGCACCGTTGGCTGTACGCCATGGAGAAGCCTCCGCGCTCCCAGATGCACGACCTTATTCAGCTAACAAAAAAATGGCTACAGCCAGAGACATTAACTGGTCCCCAGATGGTGGAAAGAGTCGTCATGGACCGCTACTTGAGATCTTTGCCCATGGTCCTGCGCAAGTGGGTGAGCCATGGAAACCCGGGTACTGCTGACCAATTAGTGGACATGGTAGAGAGGTATTTGGCAGCAGAGGAACTACTGATGACCACCCAGCAACCCATAGATCCTCGACAGCGCCCTTCAGTAAAGACTGGTAAGACTGTTCCGTGGGAAAACGTTGCTGGGCGGTTAAGAGAATGCAAGGCTGGAGAGACTGTAAACACTGGCCCTGGAGACAGGCCAATGGGGCTAGAACGGTCTATGCTGCCCAAACGGGTTGATAATCGTGTGGTTAAATGTTTTAGGTGTGGTATGCCAGGTCATGTTATTGCCAATTGCCCAGTCACGCAAGAACCCATGCATTGTGATGCTGCCTTTGAATGTCGCAGAATGTCTTTCTTTGCTAGGTTAGCCTGTACTGTGGTACCTTCACCTGAGCTGGAAAAACAAATGTGTGATGTGTTCTTAGAGGGTAACCGGGTAGAGGCCTTGCTAGATTCAGGAAGTTTAGTTACCCTCGTGAAAGCTGGGTTAGTGAACCCCTTAAAGGTCCAGCAAATACCTATTGGGGTAACTTGCATACATGGGGATACCCAACATTATGCCACTGCTGAGGTGAATATAGAAACTTGTTGTGGGTCAGCAATGGTTAAAGTGGGACTGGTCCCTACCTTGGTGCATGAGGCCATAATAGGGAGGGATTTTCCTCATTTTTGGAAACTGTGGGAATCACGGTTATCAACAGATGTGAGAAGTAAAAAGCCAGTTGATAATACCGGTGATTTTATGGATGTACGTGGGTCTTCGGAACTTTCTGGCCCTTTGCCTTTTGCTAGTTTGGCTGGGGAAGTGACAGATGGGGAGTCCAGTGAGGACCCTCTTGCCGGGAACAGAGACATAGTAGTTAGAACTGAAAGCGTGCCTGACCTGGAGGTAAAGAAGGATCTGTTTGCGTCTGAACAGTTAAAGGATCCTACCTTAATAAAGGCTAGAGAGAATGTTAAGATTGTTAATGGGGAACCTGTGGTACCAGGTGACAGGGTTACGTATCCCCACATGGCCATCTGTAATGAGCTCTTGTACCACATTGTCAAAAGGGGTGAGGATGTGGTGGAACAGCTGGTAGTTCCCCAGCCTTATCGGAGAACGGTACTAGATTTAGCTCATAGTCACGTTACCGCAGGACATTTAGGGGCAGAAAAAACCACTGAAAGAGTTTTACAAAGGTTCTTTTGGCCAGGGGTTTATAAAGAAGTGTCTGAATATTGTTCTTCCTGTCCTGAATGCCAGTATCATGCCCCTAGACCCCATTTCAGGAGCCCACTAGTTCCCATGCCTATTATAGAGGTCCCGTTTGACAGAATAGCCATGGATCTCGTGGGGCCCTTGTTAAAGTCTGCTCGGGGCCATCAGTATATCCTGGTAATTATGGACTATGCCACTCGATATCCTGAGGCTGTCCCTTTACGCACTATCACAACCAAGGCGATAGCTAGGGAGCTGGTGCAGGTATTTAGTAGAGTGGGAATACCAAAAGAAATTTTGACTGACCAAGGTACTCCATTTATGTCAAGGATCATGAAAGAGTTGTGCAAGTTATTTAAGGTCACTCACCTCAGGACGTCCATCTACCATCCCCAAACTGACGGGTTGGTGGAAAGGTTTAATAAAACATTAAAAAGTATGTTAAAAAAGGTTGTTGAGAGAGATGGGAAAAACTGGGATTGTTTGTTGCCCTACTTGTTAATGGCCATCAGAGAAGTTCCTCAGTCCTCTACGGGGTTTTCTCCATTTGATTTGTTGTATGGTAGACACCCCAGAGGGCTGTTGGATATTGCCAAAGAGACGTGGGAAGGACAGCCCACTCCTTATAGAAGCGTTATTGAGCATGTAACACAAATGCAGGATAGGATTGCAGCCGTGGTACCTGTTGTCAGAGAGCACATGGAACAGGCCCAAAGTGCTCAACAGAGGGTCTATAACCGGAGTGCCAAGATACGGGAATTTGCTCCTGGCGATAGAGTTCTTGTTTTGGTACCCACTGTGGAAAGCAAATTCCTAGCTAAATGGCAGGGTCCATTTGAGATTAGGGAAAAAGTGAATGAGGTTAATTACAAAGTATACCAGCCGGGAAAGAGAAAACCCGAACAGATCTACCATGTTAACTTAATCAAACCCTGGAAAGATAGGTTGTCTCTGTCAGCGGAGCCTTGCCCTTCGGTGTCTTCACCCCGGTTGCTTCCCGCAGTGAAGGTGTCAGAGACATTATCAGCTGATCAGAACAATCAGGTTAAAGAATTTCTCATCCAAAATAGGGAGGTATTTTCAGAGCGGCCTGGCCGAACGACCATAATAAAACATGACATTGTCACAGAACCAGGGGTCAGGGTTCATTTAAAGCCATATAGGATTCCTGAAGCTCAGCGAGAAGCTATTTCTAAGGAAGTTAAAACCATGTTAGAACTGGGAGTCATAGAGGAGTCTAACAGTGAGTGGTCCAGTCCCATAGTGCTCATCCCGAAGCCCGACGGTAGCATACGCTTCTGTAATGACTTTCGTAAGTTAAATGAGGTGTCCAAGTTTGACGCATACCCCATGCCCCGTGTGGATGAGCTTGTAGAAAGGCTGGGAACAGCCAGGTTTCTCACCACATTGGACCTGACCAAAGGTTACTGGCAAATACCTTTATGTGATAGCGCCAAAGAAAAAACAGCCTTTTCGGTTCCGGAGGGGCTGTACCAGTATAAGATGTTACCCTTTGGGTTGCATGGGGCTCCAGCAACCTTTCAACGGGCGATGGATAAAATTTTGAGGCCCCATAGAAAATATGCAGCTGCCTATTTGGATGATGTGGTAATTCACAGTACAGACTGGGGGTCCCATTTGGTTAAAGTACAAGCAGTACTGGACTCAATCAGAGAGGCAGGGTTAACTGCTAACCCAAAGAAGTGCTGCCTCGCAATGGAGGAGGTCAAATACTTGGGCTTCACCATAGGCAGAGGTCTGATTAGGCCCCAATTGAATAAAGTTGATGCTATTCAAAACTGGCCTCGTCCAGTGAATAAAAAACAGGTAAGGGCTTTTTTGGGAATTACTGGGTACTATAGATGGTTTATTCCTAATTTTGCGACCACAGCGGTGCCGTTGTCAGACCTTACCAAAGGGAAGCAGTCAAATGTGGTGAAATGGAACCCTGATGCAGAAAAGGCGTTCCAAGCGTTAAAAGTGGCTTTGTGTTCACAACCGGTGTTGATAACACCAGATTTTTCAAAAGAATTTGTGGTACAGACAGATGCCTCAGAGGTAGGGATAGGTGCTGTGCTGTCCCAAACCAGAGATGGGGACGAACACCCTATCATTTATTTGAGTAGGAAACTCAATGAGCATGAAAAAAGGTATGCCATTGTGGAAAAGGAGGCTTTGGCCATTAAGTGGGCACTAGATACCTTGAGATATTACCTCTTGGGTAGACAATTCAGACTAGTGACAGACCATGCCCCTTTAAAATGGATGTATGTAAATAGAGGCAAGAATGCTCGTGTAACTAGATGGTTTCTAGCGTTGCAGGACTTTAAGTTTACTGTCGAACATAGACCGGGAACACAATTGGCCAACGCAGATGCATTGTCTCGCATCTTCTGTTTGGGGGCTACAAGTGTTCCGGCCCCTAGGTCGAAACAGGGGAGGGGGATATGTGACAAGAACACTGGGATAGTGTTTGAGGGCAGGTATATTTGTCCCAGGTTCTTGTCTTACATGTTTTAGAAAATGTTAACTTCTAGGAAAAATGCTTTTTGTTTTGTCTGAACCTTTTCAGTTTGCTGTAAAAGCTGGGTAAAGGCTCTGAGAGAGAGATAAGGCGAGTTCTAGACATTGGGCCCAGTTCGGGTCTTTGGCCTCACAGAGGGCTAATCAGGGTTTCAGCTGTGTAAGAGTGTTATAGTGCTTCTAACCTGATTAGTATGGGCAGACTGCCTGGGAAGGCTGCAGGATCTGTGTGTGAGAGACACGCTTTCTGATGCAAGTAAGCTATACAGTATGTACTGAAGAACTCTGTGTTTTGTTTAGTGACAGTTAGGAATATCTTATGTTTAGTTAGTGCCGGACAGGCAAGGTATTTTTATTTTGGGGTTTGTTTTATTTTCTGTTTCAATAAAACTGGCCGGGGTCAGTTGTACCAGAAACTGGACTTGTGTTGTTCCTCAGCTGCTGCGTGCGGCCATATTCCCCAGGAAAAGGCGCCTTGCACCCCTACAGTGGTACAATATATATATATATATATATATATATATATATATAAAATATATATTCAGACTGTTCAGACTTTTTGTTGAATTGCTGCTGTTTGCTTCTCTTCTCCACTGAGACTGGTGGATCTGATGGTCAAGACGTAAGAAACATTTATTTCCTGAATCCTTACTGTTTATTGGTTTTCAGCCATATGATGTGTCACGAGTTCTAAAGGATTGCAGCTAGTTACCTTAAGCCTATAACAGAGGGCCACCTGAGCAGTGGCGGTTCTTGCCACGGGCAAGCGGTACTTTTGCCTGGGGCGCCGCCATCCGGAGGGCGCCGCACCAGGGCAAGATCCGCCACTGTGCCCCCCGCAGTGCCCTGCTGTGCCCCCCCGCTTTGAAGGGAACCAGACGCGTAGCGTCTAGTTTCCCTTCATTGAGAGGACCTTAGTTGTGCGGTGCGCGATGACGTCATCGCGCACCGCACAGCAAAGGTCCTCTCTATGAAGGGAAACTAGACGCTACGGTCTAGTTTCCCTTCGTGTAGAGGACCTTTGCTGTGTGATGCGCGATGACGTCATTGCGCACCGCACAGCATAGTGGCACAGACACTAGGGGTCATAATTGACCTCTAGTGTCTATGCTGTTCTATGGGAGAGACGTAATAACGTCTCTCCCATAGATCGAAGAGAAGAGAGAGGGGAGAAGAGCGGTGCCGCCGGCGGAGGGGGTCTGGATCAGGAACGGGGATGGTAAGTATTCTTTTTATTTATTTATTTATTTTCTTGCAGCGTCGTGACCACGCCCCCAATTGAAGCCACGCCCCCATATTTTGCCCGGGGCGCCACAACTCTTAGAACCGGCCCTGCACCTGAGAGAACCCGAGAGAACCTCTGTTTTCAACCAAAATGTCAGCAAAACCTAAGACGTGACACAAAGGAGACCAGTATCTGATTGAAAAACCATAGAGGCATACGGCTGAACGGGTGGTATTCATGTGACCGCCGGTCAGCTGACCGACAGTCACATGACCTCCTCCGTGAGCCCGACGGCTCACTATCCCGATGGTCGGCATGCCGACCAACAGGGACTATTTCCACTTGTGGGTGTCCACGACACCCATAGAGTGGGAATAGAACCCGTGGCGACCGCAGGTCGCCACCGAGCCCGCAGCGTGGCGAGCGCAGCGTGGCGAGCGCAGCGAGCCCGCAAGGGGCTTGCTGCACTCGCCCCTCCCCGCCGGGATCCCGGCGTCGGTATGCTGCCGGGATCCCGGCGTCGGTAAGGTGACCGGCGGTCAGGAGACCGCCGGTCACCAGTACTACACCCGGCTGAACAAATCTACAAAGAGACGAAATGCATAGGGTTACTGTGTTTTTTCCAAATGCAAATACTTTTGTGAATCTCTGTATTCAATTGAAGAATCAATTGTTTACAGCCAAACGTGGTGACAATTTTTATGTGAATTTTCATTGTAATAAATGTGAATATCAATTTTATTAAGAGTGTTGATAGAATTTATATATATTTTATCAATATGTTAAAAAGCACATCTTCTCAGCCCTTCTCACCTTGGCCCTCATTTCGAGTTGATCGCTAGCTGCCGTTGTTCGCTGCGTAGCGATCATTTAAAAAACATCAAAACTGCGCATGCGTGTGCACCGCAATGCGCACGTGCGGCGTACGGGTTCAACGAGCATTGTGGTTTTGCACAGGTTCTAGCGATGCTTTCAGTCGCACTGGCGGACGCAAGGAGATTGACAGGAAGTGGGTGTTTCTGGGTGTCAACTGACCATTTTCTGGGAGAGTTTGGAAAAATGCAGGCGTGGCCGGGCGTTTGCTGGGCGGGAATCTGACGTCATTACCGTGTCACTCGTCTCAGCAATCATCGCACAGGATAAGTAACTACAGGGCTGGTCTTGTTCTGCACAAAAGGTGTTTGCAGGCGCTCTGCTGCACATGCGTTCGCACTCCTGCTAAGCTAAAATACACTCCCCCGTGGGCGGCGACTATGCGTTTGCACGGCTGCTTAAAGTAGCTAGCGAGCGATCAACTCGGAATGAGGGCCCTTATTTTAATAACAGACCAACACAAAGGTGTGGGTCACATAAGCGCTCTCTCGCTCTCTCTCTCTCTCTCTCTCTCTCTCTCTCTCTCTCTGTATATATATACACTGCTCAAAAAAATAAAGGGAACACTAAAATAACACATCCTAGATCTGAATGAATGAAATATTCTTATTAAATACTTTGTTCTTTACATAGTTAAATGTGCTGACAACAAAATCACACAAAAATTATCAATGAAAATCAAATTTATTAACCCATGGAGGTCTGGATTTGGAGTCACACTCAAAATTAAAGTGGGAAAAACACATTACAGGCTGATCCAACTTAGATGTAATGTCCTTAAAACAAGTCCAAAATGAGGCTCAGTAGTGTGTGTGGCCTCCACGTGCCTGTATGACCTCCCTACAACGCCTGGGCATGCTCCTGATGAGGTGGCGGATGGTCTCCTGAGGGATCTCCTCCCAGACCTGGACTAAAGCATCCGACAACTCCTGGACAGTCTGTGGTGCAACATGGCGCTGGTGGATGGAGCGAGACATGATGTCCCAGATGTGCTCAATTGGATTCAGGTCTGGGGTACGGGCGGGCCAGTCCATAGCATCAATGCCTTCATCTTGCAGGAACTGCTGACACACTCCAGCCACATTGCATTGTCTTGCATTAGGAGGAACCCAGGGCCACCCACACCAGCATATGGTCTCACAAGGGGTCTGAGGATCTCATCCTGGTACCTAATGGCAGTCAGGCTACCTCTGGCGAGCACATGGAGGGCTGTGCGCCCCCCCAAAGAAAAGCCACCCCACACCATTACTGACCCACTGCCAAACCGGTCATGCTGGAGGATGTTGCAGGCAGCAGAATGTTCTCCTTGGCGTCTCCAGACTCTGTCACGTCTGTCACATGTGCTCAGTGAGAACCTGCTTTCATCTGTGAAGAGCACAGGGCGCCAGTGGCAAATTTGCCAATCTTGGTGTTCTCTGGCAAATGCCAAACGTCCTGCACAGTGTTGGGCTGTAAGCACAACCCCCACCTGTGGACGTCGGGCCCTCATACCACCCTCATGGAGTATGTTTATGATCGTTTGAGTAGACACATGCACATTTGTGGCTTGCTGGAGGTCATTTTGCAGGGCTCTGGCAGTGCTCCTCCTGTTCCTCCTTGCACAAAGGCAGAGGTAGCGGTCCTGCTGCTGGGTTGTTGCCCTCCTACGGCCTCCTCCACGTCTCCTGATATACTGGCCTGTCTCCTGGTAGCGCCTCCATGCTCTTGACACTACGCTGACAGACACAGCAAACCTTCTTGCCACAGCTCGCATTGATTTGCCATCCCGGATGATCTGCACTACCTGAGCCACTTGTGTGGGTTGTAGACTCCGTCTCATGCCACCACTAGAGTGAAAGCACCGCCAGCTTTCAAAAGTGACCAAAACATCAACCATAAAGCATAGGAGCTGAGAAGTGGTCTGTGGTCACCACCTGCAGAACAACTCCTTTATTGGGGGTGTTTTGCTAATTGCCTATAATTCCCACCTGTTGTCTATTCTATTTGCACAACAGCATGTGAAATTGATTGTCAATCAGTGTTGCTTCCTAAGTGGACAGTTTGATTTCACAGAAGTGTGATTGACTTGGAGTTACATTGTGTTGTTTAAGTTTTCCCTTAATTTTTTTGAGCAGTGTATATATACTCTGTATACACAGTGTCATACTGGGGCATGAAGGGCCCACCGGGGGATTACAGTGGTAGGGGCCCATGTTTAGGAGTGTGGCCAGACTCTAGTCGGGGCTCATGGGTTGGGCTCTTTGATAAATATATATATATTAAAGATGTGCACCGGAAATTTTTCGGGTTTTGGTTTTGGATTCGGTCCCGCGGCCGTGTTTTGGATTCGGACGCGTTTTGGCAGAACCTCCCTGAAAATTTTTTGTCGGATTTGGGTGTGTTTTGGATTTGGATGTTTTAAAAAAAAAAAACCCTCAAAAAAACCTTAAATCATAGAATTTTGGGGTAATTTTGATCCTATAGTATTATTAACCTCAATAACCACAATTTCCACTCATTTCCAGTCTATTCTGAACACCTCACACCTCACAATACTATTTTAAGTCCTAAAATTTGCACCGAGGTCGCTGGATGACTAAGCTAAGCGACCCAAGAGGGCGGCACAAACACCTGGCACATCTAGGAGTGGCACTGTAGTGTCAGACAGGATGGCACTTAAAAAAATTGGCCCCAAACAGCACATGATGCAAAGAAAAGAGAAAAAGAGGTGAACTGTGGTTGCTGGACGGCTAAGCTAAGGAATAATTTGTTCTAATCAATGGTATTATTGGTCCAAATCACTGGAAGAAAAGGACAAAATCACTGGAATAATTTGTTCTAATCAGTGGTATTATTGGTCCAAATCACTGGAAGAAAATGACAAAATCACTGAAATTATTTGGCAAAATCACTGTAATTAATAATTATAAATCACTGATATTAATTGGTAAAATCTCGCTATCGCCTGCCTAGTGAAGTGGAATCTAGATGGGATTTTGTACCGGGGACACAATAACTTCATCAATTGTCTAAATCCCACTGCACTAATGGCGGAAAACGGGCACACGTCTAACAGCGCACTGATTATACTGAGAACTGATTATACTGATCACTGATGATACTACGGAGAACTGACACTGAGCAGCGAGAACAGCACTGGACTATTATACTGTAGTATACTGGTCACCACAATGTAGCACTGACACTGAGCACAGATATTAAGCACTGATCAGGATACTAGAAGTGACACAGAGCTGCAAGATACAGCAATGGACTACTGTACTGTACTACTATAATTATATACTGGTGGTCCCCACAATGCAGCACACTGAGCACAGATATTACCAGGTGTATCTCACACATCGCTCAGTACAGATTACAGGATGTATAATCACCAGGTGTATAACACACATCGCACAGTACAGTATACAGGGTGTATAATTAATTATCAGGTGTATCTCACACATCACACAGTACAGTATATAGGGTGTAAACCCAAGGTGTATCTCAGACATCACTCAGTACAGTATACAGGGTGTATAATCCCCAGGTGTATCTCACACATCGCTCAGTACAGATTACAGGATGTATAAAATCACCAGGTGTATAACACACGTCGCACAGTACAGTATACATACTGGTCACAACAATGCAGCAGATATTGAGCACTGATCAGGATACTAGAAGTGACACAGCTGCAAGATACAGCAATGGCCTACTGTACTGTACTGTACTATATGTATACTGCTGGTCACCAAAATGCTGCACTGTCCTACTATATACTGTTCACAATAATGCAGCACAGAGATAGTATACTTGACACAGAGCTGCAAGATACAGCAATGGCCTACTGTACTGTACTATATGTATAATGCTGGTCACCAAAATGCTGCACTGTCCTACTATATACTGCTCACAATAATGCAGCACAGACATGGATAGTATACTTGACACAGAGCTGCAAGATACAGCAATGGCCTACTGTACTGTACTACTATAATTATATACTGGTGGTCCCCAGTCCCCACAATGCAGCACACTAAGCACAGATATTTGCAGCACACTGAGCACAGATATGGAGCGTTTTCAGGCAGAGAACGTAGATATTTTCAGCACACTGAGCACAGATTATGGAGCTTTTCAGGGAGAGAACGCAGCCACGTCCTTTCCGTTCAATCTCCAATGCATGAATGAAAATGGCGGCGACGCGCGGCTCTTTATATAGAATTTGAATCTCGCGAGAATCCGACAGCGGGATGATGACGTTTGGGCGCATTCGGGTTAACCGAGCAAGGCAGGAAGATCCGAGGCTGCCTCGGAACCGTGTAAAATAGGTGAAGTTCGGGGGGTTCGGATCTCGGAGAACCGAACCCGCTCATCTCTAATATATATATATATAATATATACACTGCTCAAAAAAATAAAGGAAACACTTAAACAACACAATGTAACTCCAAGTCAATCACCCTTCTGTGAAATCAAACTGTCCACTTAGGAAACGACATCGATTGACAATCAATTTCACATGCTGTTGTGCAAATGGAATAGACAACAGGTGGAAAAAGTAGGCAATTAGCAAGACACCCCCAATAAAAGAGTTGTTCTGCATGTGGTGACCACAGACCACTTCTCAGCTCCTATGCTTTCTGGCTGATGTTTTGGTCACTTTTGAAAGCTGGCGGTGCTTTCACTCTAGTGGTAGCATGAGACTGAGTCTACAACCCACACAAGTGGCTCAGGTAGTGCAGCTCATCCAGGATGGAACATCAATGCGAGCTGTGGCAAGAAGGTTTGCTGTGTCTGTCAGTCTGTCCAGAGCATGGAGGCGCTACCAGGAGACAGGCCAGTATATTAGGAAATGTGGAGGAGGCCGTAGAAGGGCAACAACCCAGCAGCAGGACCGCTACCTCCGCCTTTGTGTAAGGAGGAACAGGAGGAGCACTGCCAGAGCCCTGCAAAATGACCTCCAGCAAGCCACAAATGTGCATGTGTCTACTCAAACGATCAGAAACAGACTCCGTGAGGGTGGTATGAGGGCCCGACGTCCACAGGTGGGGGTTGCGCTTACAGCTCAACACCGTGCAGGACGTTTGGCATTTGCCAGAGAACACCAAGATTGGCAAATTCGCCACTGGCGCCCTGTGCTCTTCACAGATGAAAGCAGGTTCTCACTGAGCACATGTGACAGACGTGACAGAGTCTGGAGACGCCAAGGAGAACATTCCGCTGCCTGCAACATCCTCCAGCATGACCGGTTTGGCAGTGGGTCAGTAATGGTGTGGGGTGGCATTTCTTTGGGGGGCCGCACAGCCCTCCATGTGCTCGCCAGAGGTAGACTGACTGCCATTAGGTACCGAGATGAGATCCTCAGACCCCTTGTGAGACCATATGCTGGTGCGGTTGGCCCTGGGTTCCTCCTAATGCAAGACAATGCTAGACCTCATGTGGCTGGAGTGTGTCAGCAGTTCCTGCAAGACGAAGGCATTGATGCTATGGACTGGCCCACCCGTTCCCCAGACCTGAATCCAATTGAGCACATCTGGGACATCATGTCTCGCTCCATCCACCAACGCCACGTTGCACCACAGACTGTCCAGGAGTTAGCGGATGCTTTAGTCCAGGTCTGGGAGGAGATCCCTCAGGAGACCATCCGCCACCTCATCAGGAGCATGCCCAGGCATTGTAGGGAGGTCATACAGGCACGTGGAGGCCATATGCACTACTGAGCCTCATTTTGACTTGTTTTAAGGACATTACATCAAAGTTGGATCAGCCTGTAGTGTGTTTTTCCACTTTAATTTTGAGTGGGACTCCAAATACAGACCTCCATGGGTTAATAAATGTGATTTCCATTGATAATTTTTGTGTGATTTTGTTGTCAGCACATTCAACTATGTAAAGAACAAAGTATTTAATAAGAATATTTCATTCATTCAGATCTAGGATGTGTTATTTTAGTGTTCCCTTTATTTTTTTGAGTAGTGTGTGTGTGTGTGTGTAAATATAGATATATATATATATATATATATATATATATATATATATACTAGGTGATTCATCGCGCCCTACGGGCGCTCTTCACACCGTCGTAAGGGGCTTAACCCTTGCACACCCTTGTGGCGTGCAATATTTTTATTATATGGAGTATTACCTCCAATCATAATTGTGTGAGTGGTTAAATATTGCACAGACAAAGGGCGTGCAATGGTTAAGGGGTGGAAGCCACTTGCAATGGCGTGAACAGTGCACGCAGGTCCTGATGAATAACCTAGTAGGTGCTTTGGTTGGGGAGTGGCGGGTGCGGGGAAGATGCGGATGGGACCCTGGGGTGCCACGGGAGGGGCGGTTGCGGTGGTGTCGCAGGTGGGGGAGGGGCTGGTGCGATGGTGCCACAGGTGGGTGAGGGTGAGTGGGTTCCACGGGTGGTGGCCCGGAGCCACTGCGAGTGGGGGATTAGCAGGTTCGGGGGTGCCCTGGGTGGGGGAGAGGTGGATGCGGTGGTGCGGCGGGGCGGGTGCGGGGTTGCTGCGGGTGGGGGAGGGGGTCCGGAGCTACTGCGGGTACTGGAGGGGGGGTGTGGGGGTGCCGCGGATTGGGCCCGGAGGTACTGTGAGTCGGGGAGGGGCGGGGAATGCTTCTCCTGTTTCTCCTTCTGTCAGCAGCTAAGCTGCTGTCCTCCCTTTGGCAGTGGTTCTTCCAGAGACTCGCCAGCAGCCAGTCACTATTGTTAGCGATGGTGTCCCAACGCGCCGCATTACAGGGAAGAAGATGTACGCAATAAACTACAGCTCCCAGCGCTAAGGGCTGCTGGGAGCTGTAGTTTATTTAGTGCGTCTACTTCCCTGTAATGCGGCGCATTGTGACACTGGTGCTAATAGTGACTGGCTGGCAGAACTGAGTGACCAATGTAAAAGGTGAGAGTGCTGTGCAGTGTCAGTGACACTGCACACAGGGCCGGTGCTAGTCGCTCAGCAAAGGGATGCAGTGCAGGGAGGCAACAGGAAGGAGAGGCGCTCTCCCTGCCCTGCATCCCTGTGCTAAGAAGCTGCTGTTATCCCTGCTGCTGTCACACATGCAGCGGTGCGGGAAACACATAACCTTCTCTCCCCCTTGGCGCCGCCAGCACAAAGCCTCCTCTCCCCCTCTGCGCCGGCAGCACAAAACCTCCTCTCCCCCTTCCCCTTCCCTGTGTGACATTCAGTGGCCGGCAGGGAGCCAAAGGGGGTGGGGCTGGATTGGAGTAAGGGGCGGAGCTACACGGGACCATGCTGCAGCAGGAGGATGAGCTGCTACAGCTTCGGCCAGCCAGACTTCATTAGGTAAGTGTCTGGAAAGAGAGTGAGTGTGTGTGTATATACAGTGTCTGTGTATACTGTATATATGTGTGACTATGTATGTGTGTAATGTATGTAGAGTATGTATGTGTGTGTTTTTGTATATATATATATATATATATATGTGTGTGTGTATGTGTGACTTCTGCATAATGTGGTAAGCGTCACTGGTACAGGGGGCGTTACGTGTGTAAGCATCACTGGTACAGGGGGCGTTACGTGTGTAAGCGTCACTGCTACAGGGGGCGTTACGTGTGTAAGCGGTACTGGTAGAGGGGGAATTACGTGTGTAAGTGTCACTGGTACAGAGGGCGTTACGTGTGTAGGCGTCACTGGTACAGGGGCGTTACGTGTGTAAGCGTCACTGGTACAGGGGGCGTTACGTGTGTAAGCGTCACTGGTACAGGGGGCGTTACGTGTGTAAGCGTCACTGGTACAGGGGCGTTATGTGTGTAAGCGGCACTGGTACAGGGGGCGTTACGTGTCTAAGCGGCACTGGTACAGAGGGCGTTACGTGTGTAAGCATCACTGCTACAGGGGGCATTACGTGTATAAGCATCACTGCTACAGGGGGCGTTACGTGTGTAAGCGTCACCGGTACAGGAGGCTTTACGTGTGTAAGCGTCACTGGTGCAGGGGTGGGGTGACGTGTAAGCGTCACTGGTTCAGGGGGCATTACATGTGTAAGCGTATCTGGTACAGGGGGCATTACATGTGTAAGTGTCTACTACAGGGGTCATTATATGCGCTGTGCGTTTGTAAAGTATGCGAGGGTGCAAATTTATAGTTTGCAGGGGGGCGCCGAACACTCTAGCAACGGCCGTGACTGCACACCCACTGCACTGCACAGCAGGGACGTGCAGTCAGGGGAGGCAGTGCCTCCCCTGTTATTAATAATTAAAATAATATAAAGAAGATACTTATGACACATATTCTGCCGATGACAATGGGAACGGGAACAGAGCGGGGGGTGGGGCCAATCAGTGGGCAGTAAAAGCCCATTGAAAATAGTGGGGAAAGCGGCACTAGTATAAATGCCTCGTTGACAGGGACAGCACGCCCCTGTCACCGAGGCAGATGTGATTGGACCAGCGTATCCAGCGCTGGATCCGCTTGTCCAATCACCTGTACCCATACGCAGCGGCGGGACGAGATAGCATTACCTCCTCGGTTCAAATTCTTCCTGACTGAATGGGGTGAATGGGGGCGGCTGGCTGAAAGGGGGTGCCGCGGCGGAAGGAGGTACAGGCGGCGCAATGCTTTTGAAGTCCCTGCCGGAAGACGCGCACGGACTCACTGGAGCAGCTGGGACGGCACCCTGCACCTTGTACAGCAACCAGCGGCCAAAGCTGTCCCTGCGCTCCATGCCGGTAGCGGAGGACGTGGACCTGCTGCTGTTGCAGTGAGGCTGGGTGCCAGGAGAGCGATCTGCAGAGGATGGTGCGGGGCTATGTCACCTAGCTGTCCAACGGAGTCCAACTGCGGGAACAGCTGTGTTGCAGGGAGAATGGAACTCTCTCCTGGCAGCAGACACTACACAGCGCAATATGGTAATGATGGGTTTCTGTGTGGGGGTGTAATGCTGAAGGGGGTGCTGTGTGGGGGGGGGTAATGCTGAAGGGGTGCTGTGTGGGGGGGTAATGCTGAAGGGGGTGCTGTGTGGGGGGTAATGCTGAAGGGGGTGCTGTGTGTGAGGGTAATGCTGAAGGGGGTGCTGTGTGGGGGGTAATGCTGAAGGAGGTGCTGTGTGTGAGGGTAATGCTGAAGGGGGGTTGTGTGGGGGGTAATGCTGAAGGGGTGCTGTGTGGGGGATAATGCTGAAGGGGTGCTTTGTGGGGGGTTATGCTGAAGGAGGTGCTGTGTGGGGGGTAATGCTGAAGGGGGTGCTGTGTGGGGGGTAATGCTGAAGGGGGTGCTGTGTGGGGGGTAATGCTGAAGGGGGTGCTGTGTGGGGGTAATGCTGAAGGGGGTGCTGTGTGGGGGGGGTAATGCTGAAGGGGTGCTGTGTGGGGGGTAATGCTGAAGGGGGTGCTGTGTGGGGGGTAATGCTGAAGGGGATGCTGTGTGGTGGGTAATGCTGAAGGGGATGCTGTGTGGTGGGTAATGCTGAAGGGGGTGCTGTGTGGGGGGTAATGATGAGAGGGTGCTGTGTTGGGTAATAACAGAGGCATTTTCTTTTGTGGGGCACTTATGGAAGTAAAATATAACTTAATATTTTCATCACAATGATTTAGAATAACAAGCAAATTGTGTTGTGTGGGTGTGTGTGTGTGTGTGTGTGTGTGTGGGGGGGGGGGGGGGGGGGGGGGGTGTTACCAGTCCCCTACTTTGCCAGGGGCACTCAGACTCCTAGATACACCCTTGCCCCTCAGCCAGAGGCAAGTGCATCGTGCGGCGACCGGCGCTCTCTCCCCTCCTCCTCTATCCTCTTCCAGGCAGCACTCTCAGCAACAGCAACAGCGCCTCTGCACAGGACACATGGACCCAGGTTAGAGGGGGAGGTGATTGGGCAGGGGGGGCAGTAATGTGGGCAGCTCACACCCACATCAGGGACCCTCCCGGTACAGGGTTGCAGACAGTGGTGGATTCAGGGGGGGGGGGGGGGGAATGCCAAGGCACATACCCTCCCTGTTATTTTCGGGGCATAACATTTTTTAAACTGTTGTTCTTTTATCATTGTTGCTGCCAGGCAGCTGTTTCAGTTGCTGCTACTTGCACAGGACCTCTGTTCTGTGTCTTCCCCCACTATCTCCCTATCCTCTCTCTGTGTCCTCTGACCCCGGCTGCCCGCAGCCAATTAAGGTGTTGGAAAAAGTAAAAATGGAAGGGGACAGGGATCGCTGATGGTCTGGTGGGAGGATGTTGGCTGCATCAGTGCGGGGGTGTTGGTTCTGCACAGTCCAGAAAACATTTTATGACCTGTTGCTTTGCTGCTGTGGCTAGTAGAGATGAGCGCCGGAAATTTTTCGGGTTTTGTGTTTTGGTTTTGGGTTCGGTTCCGCGGCCGTGTTTTGGGTTCGACCGCGTTTTGGCAAAACCTCACCGAATTTTTTTTGTCGGATTCGGGTGTGTTTTGGATTCGGGTGTTTTTTTCAAAAAACACTAAAAAACAGCTTAAATCATAGAATTTGGGGGTCATTTTGATCCCAAAGTATTATTAACCTCAAAAACCATAATTTACACTCATGTTCAGTCTATTCTGAATACCTCACACCTCACAATATTATTTTTAGTCCTAAAATTTGCACCTAGGTCGCTGGATGACTAAGCTAAGCGACCCTAGTGGCCGACACAAACACCGGGCCCATCTAGGAGTGTCACTGCAGTGTCACGCAGGATGGCCCTTCCAAAAAATACTCCCCAAACAGCACATGATGCAAAGAAAAAAAGAGGCGCAATGAGGTAGCTGTGTGAGTAAGATAAGCGACCCTAGTGGCCGACACAAACACCGGGCCCATCTAGGAGTGTCACTGCAGTGTCACGCAGGATGTCCCTTCCAAAAAACCCTCCCCAAACAGCACATGACGCAAAGAAAAAAAAGAGGCGCAATGAGGTAGCTGTGTGAGTAAGATAAGCGACCCTAGTGGCCGACACAAACACCGGGCCCATCTAGGAGTGTCACTGCAGTGTCACGCAGGATGTCCCTTCCAAAAAACCCTCCCCAAACAGCACATGACGCAAAGAAAAAAAGAGGCGCAATGAGGTAGCTGTGTGAGTAAGATAAGCGACCCTAGTGACCGACACAAACACCGGGCCCATCTAGGAGTGGCACTGCAGTGTCACGCAGGATGTCCCTTCCAAAAAACCCTCCCCAAACAGCACATGACGCAAAGAAAAATTAAAGAAAAAAGAGGTGCAAGATGGAATTGTCCTTGGGCCCTCCCACCCACCCTTATGTTGTATAAACAGGACATGCACACTTTAACCAACCCATCATTTCAGTGACAGGGTCTGCCACACGACTGTGACTGAAATGACGGGTTGGTTTGGACCCCCACCAAAAAAGAAGCAATTAATCTCTCCTTGCACAAACTGGCTCTACAGAGGCAAGATGTCCAACTCATCATCATCCTCCGATATATCACCGTGTACATCCCCCTCCTCACAGATTATCAATTCGTCCCCACTGGAATCCACCATCTCAGCTCCCTGTGTACTTTGTGGAGGCAATTGCTGCTGGTCAATGTCTCCACGGAGGAATTGATTATAATTCATTTTAATGAACATCATCTTCTCCACATTTTCTGGATGTAACCTCGTACGCCGATTGCTGACAAGGTGAGCGGCGGCACTAAACACTCTTTCGGAGTACACACTTGTGGGAGGGCAACTTAGGTAGAATAAAGCCAGTTTGTGCAATGGCCTCCAAATTGCCTCTTTTTCCTGCCAGTATAAGTACGGACTGTGTGACGTGCCTACTTGGATGCGGTCACTCATATAATCCTCCACCATTCTTTCAATGGTGAGAGAATCATATGCAGTGACAGTAGACGACATGTCCGTAATCGTTGTCAGGTCCTTCAGTCCGGACCAGATGTCAGCATCAGCAGTCGCTCCAGACTGCCCTGCATCACCGCCAGCGGGTGGGCTCGGAATTCTGAGCCTTTTCCTCGCACCCCCAGTTGCGGGAGAATGTGAAGGAGGAGATGTTGACAGGTCGCGTTCCGCTTGACTTGACAATTTTCTCACCAGCAGGTCTTTCAACCCCAGCAGACTTGTGTCTGCCGGAAAGAGAGATCCAAGGTAGGCTTTAAATCTAGGATCGAGCACGGTGGCCAAAATGTAGTGCTCTGATTTCAACAGATTGACCACCCGTGAATCCTTGTTAAGCGAATTAAGGGCTCCATCCACAAGTCCCACATGCCTAGCGGAATCGCTCCGTGTTAGCTCCTCCTTCAATGTCTCCAGCTTCTTCTGCAAAAGCCTGATGAGGGGAATGACCTGACTCAGGCTGGCAGTGTCTGAACTGACTTCACGTGTGGCAAGTTCAAAGGGCATCAGAACCTTGCACAACGTTGAAATCATTCTCCACTGCACTTGAGACAGGTGCATTCCACCTCCTATATCGTGCTCAATTGTATAGGCTTAAATGGCCTTTTGCTGCTCCTCCAACCTCTGAAGCATATAGAGGGTTAAATTCCACCTCGTTACCACTTCTTGCTTCAGATGATGGCAGGGCAGGTTCAGTAGTTTTTGGTGGTGCTCCAGTCTTCTGTACGTGGTGCCTGTACGCCGAAAGTGTCCCGCAATTCTTCTAGCCACCGACAGCATCTCTTGCACGCCCCTGTCGTTTTTTAAAAAATTCTGCACCACCAAATTCAAGGTATGTGCAAAACATGGGACGTGCTGGAATTTGCCCATATTTAATGCACACACAATATTGCTGGCGTTGTCCGATGCCACAAATCCACAGGAGAGTCCAATTGGGGTAAGCCATTCCGCGATGATCTTCCTCAGTTGCCGTAAGAGGTTTTCAGCTGTGTGCGTATTCTGGAAAGCGGTGATACAAAGCGTAGCCTGCCTAGGAAAGAGTTGGCGTTTGCGAGATGCTGCTACTGGTGCCGCCGCTGATGTTCTTGCGGCGGGAGTCCATACATCTACCCAGTGGGCTGTCACAGTCATATAGTCCTGACCCTGCCCTGCTCCACTTGTCCACATGTCGGTGGTTAAGTGGACATTTGGTACAGCTGCATTTTTTAGGACACTGGTGACTCTTTTTCTGAGGTCTGTGTACATTTTCGGTATCGCCTGCCTAGAGAAATGGAACCTAGATGGTATTTGGTACCGGGGACACAGTACCTCCAACAAGTCTCTAGTTGGCTCTGCAGTAATGATGGATACCGGAACCACGTTTCTCACCACCCAGGATGCCAAGGCCTCAGTTATCCGCTTTGCAGCAGGATGACTGCTGTGATATTTCATCTTCCTCGCAAAGGACTGTTGGACAGTCAATTGCTTGGTGGAAGTAGTAAAAGTGGGCTTACGAGTACGACTTCCCCTCTGGGATGACCATCGACTCCCAGCTGCAACAACAGCAGCGCCAGCAGCAGTAGGCGTTACACGCAAGGATGCATCGGAGGAATCCCAGGCAGGAGAGGACTCGTCAGAATTGCCAGTGACATGGCCTGCAGGACTATTGGCATTCCTGGGGAAGGAGGAAATTGACACTGAGGGAGTTGGTGGGGTGGTTTGCGTGAGCTTGGTTACAAGAGGAAGGGATTTACTGGTCAGTGTACTGCTTCCGCTGTCGCCCAAAGTTTTTGAACTTGTCACTGACTTATTATGAATGCGCTGCAGGTGACGTATAAGGGAGGATGTTCCGAGGTGGTTAACGTCCTTACCCCTACTTATTACAGCTTGACAAAGGCAACACACGGCTTGACAAATGTTGTCTGCATTTCTGTTGAAATACTTCCACACCGAAGAGCTGATTTTTTTTGTATTTTCACCAGGCATGTCAACGGCCATATTCCTCCCACGGACAACAGGTGTCTCCCCGGGTGCCTGACTTAAACAAACCACCTCACCATCAGAATCCTCCTTGTCAATTTCCTCCCCAGCGCCAGCAACACCCATATCCTCCTCATCCTGGTGTACTTCAACACTGACATCTTCAATCTGACTATCAGGAACTGGACTGCGGGTGCTCCTTCCAGCACTTGCAGGGGGCGTGCAAATGGTGGAAGGCGCATGCTCTTCACGTCCAGTGTTGGGAAGGTCAGGCATCGCAACCGACACAATTGGACTCTCCTTGTGGATTTGGGATTTCGAAGAACGCATAGTTCTTTGCGGTGCTTTTGCCAGCTTGAGTCTTTTCAGTTTTCTAGCGAGAGGCTGAGTGCTTCCATCCTCCTGTGAAGCTGAACCGCTAGCCATGAACATAGGCCAGGGCCTCAGCCGTTCCTTGCCACTCAGTGTGGTAAATGGCATATTGGCAAGTTTACGCTTCTCCTCCGACAATTTTATTTTAGGTTTTGGAGTCCTTTTTTTACTGATATTTGGTGTTTTGGATTTGACATGCTCTGTACTATGCCATTGGGCATCGGCCTTGGCAGACGACGTTGCTGGCATTTCATCGTCTCGGCCATGACTAGTGGCAGCAGCTTCAGCACGAGGTGGAAGTGGATCTTGATCTTTCCCTAATTTTGGAACCTCAACATTTTTGTTCTCCATATTTTAATAGGCACAACTAAAAGGCACCTCAGGTAAACAATGGAGATGGATGGATACTAGTATACAATTATGGATGGACTGCCGAGTGCCGACACAGAGGTAGCTACAGCCGTGGACTACCGTACTGTGTCTGCTGCTAATATAGACTGGATGATTGATAATGAGATGAAATCAATATATATATGTATGTATATATAATATCACTAGTACTGCAGCCGGACAGGTAGATAATATATTTATTAGGTATTGGTAATGATGACTGATGACGGACCTGCTGGACACTGTCAGCTCAGCAGCACCGCAGACTGCTACAATAAGCTACTATACTATAGTAGTATGTACAAAGAAGAAAGAAAAAAAAAAACCACGGGTAGGTGGTATACAATATTATATATATATATATATACATATTATATACAATTATATATATATTAAACTGGTGGTGATTGATTATTAAACTGGTGGTCAGGTCACGTTGCAACTTGCAACTAGTACTCCGAGTCCTAAGCAGACAATCACAAAATATATTATTATACTTGTGGTCAGTGTGGTCACAACAATGGCAGTGTGGCACTGACTCTGGCAGCAAAAGTGTGCACTGTACGTTATATGTACTCCTGAGTCCTGCTCTCAGACTCTAACTGCTCCCCACTGTCAGTGTCTCCCCCTCAAGTCAGATAATACACTTACAGTCACACTTTCTAATCTATAAATATCACTTCAGCAAGTAGTATAGTAGTATACAGTATAGTAGTACTCCTCCTAATAATGCTCCCCAAAATACTGTGTCTCTCTCTTCTCTAAACGGAGAGGACGCCAGCCACGTCCTCTCCCTATGACTCTATAAATATCACTTCAGCAAGTAGTAGAGTAGTATACAGTATAGTAGTACTCCTCCTAATAATGCTCCCCAAAATACTGTGTCTCTCTCTTCTCTAAACGGAGAGGACGCCAGCCACGTCCTCTCCCTATGACTCTATAAATATCACTTCAGCAAGTAGTAGAGTAGTATACAGTATAGTAGTACTCCTCCTAATAATGCTCCCCAAAATACTGTGTCTGAGTAGTATACAGTATAGTAGTACTCCTCCTAATAATGCTCCCCAAAATACTGTGTCTCTCTCTTCTCTAAACGGAGAGGACGCCAGCCACGTCCTCTCCCTATGACTCTATAAATATCACTTCAGCAAGTAGTATAGTAGTATACAGTATAGTAGTACTCCTCCTAATAATGCTCCCCAAAATAGTATACTGTGTCTCTCTCTTCTCTAAACGGAGAGGACGCCAGCCACATCCTCTCCCTATGACTCTATAAATATCACTTCAGCAAGTAGTATAGTAGTATACAGTATAGTAGTACTCCTCCTAATAATGCTCCCCAAAATACTGTGTCTCTCTCTTCTCTAAACGGAGAGGACGCCAGCCACGTCCTCTCCCTATGACTCTATAATATCACTTCAGCAAGTAGTATAGTAGTATACAGTATAGTAGTACTCCTCCTAATAATGCTCCCCAAAATACTGTGTCTCTCTCTTCTCTAAACGGAGAGGACGCCAGCCACGTCCTCTCCCTATGACTCTATAAATATCACTTCAGCAAGTAGTATAGTAGTATACAGTATAGTAGTACTCCTCCTAATAATGCTCCCCAAAATAGTATACTGTGTCTCTCTCTTCTCTAAACGGAGAGGACGCCAGCCACGTCCTCTCCCTATGACTCTATAAATATCACTTCAGCAAGTAGTAGAGTAGTATACAGTATAGTAGTACTCCTCCTAATAATGCTCCCCAAAATACTGTGTCTCTCTCTTCTCTAAACGGAGAGGACGCCAGCCACGTCCTCTCCCCCTATGACTCTATAAATATCACTTCAGCAAGTAGTATAGTAGTATACAGTATAGTAGTACTCCTCCTAATAATGCTCCCCAAAATAGTATACTGTGTCTCTCTCTTCTCTAAACGGAGAGGACGCCAGCCACGTCCTCTCCCTATGACTCTATAAATATCACTTCAGCAAGTAGTATAGTAGTATACAGTATAGTAGTACTCCTCCTAATAATGCTCCCCAAAATACTGTGTCTCTCTCTTCTCTAAACGGAGAGGACGCCAGCCACGTCCTCTCCCTATGACTCTATAAATATCACTTCAGCAAGTAGTAGAGTAGTATACAGTATAGTAGTACTCCTCCTAATAATGCTCCCCAAAATACTGTGTCTCTCTCTTCTCTAAACGGAGAGGACGCCAGCCACGTCCTCTCCCTATGACTCTATAAATATCACTTCAGCAAGTAGTAGAGTAGTATACAGTATAGTAGTACTCCTCCTAATAATGCTCCCCAAAATACTGTGTCTGAGTAGTATACAGTATAGTAGTACTCCTCCTAATAATGCTCCCCAAAATACTGTGTCTCTCTCTTCTCTAAACGGAGAGGACGCCAGCCACGTCCTCTCCCTATGACTCTATAAATATCACTTCAGCAAGTAGTAGAGTAGTATACAGTATAGTAGTACTCCTCCTAATAATGCTCCCCAAAATACTGTGTCTGAGTAGTATACAGTATAGTAGTACTCCTCCTAATAATGCTCCCCAAAATACTGTGTCTCTCTCTTCTCTAAACGGAGAGGACGCCAGCCACGTCCTCTCCCTATGACTCTATAAATATCACTTCAGCAAGTAGTATAGTAGTATACAGTATAGTAGTACTCCTCCTAATAATGCTCCCCAAAATAGTATACTGTGTCTCTCTCTTCTCTAAACGGAGAGGACGCCAGCCACGTCCTCTCCCTATGACTCTATAAATATCACTTCAGCAAGTAGTATAGTAGTATACAGTATAGTAGTACTCCTCCTAATAATGCTCCCCAAAATACTGTGTCTCTCTCTTCTCTAAACGGAGAGGACGCCAGCCACGTCCTCTCCCTATGACTCTCAATGCACGTGTGAAAATGGCGGCGACGCGCGGCTCCTTATATAGAATCCGAGTCTCGCGAGAATCCGACAGCGGGATGATGACGTTCGGGCGTGCTCGGGTTAACCGAGCAAGGCGGGAGGATCCGAGCCTGCTCGGACCCGTGGAAAAAAGCTGAAGTTCCGGCGGGTTCGGATTCAGAGGAACCGAACCCGCTCATCCCTAGTGGCTAGTACTCAGCTACTCAGGTAATGCTGCAGCCCCTCCGCCCCCGGTCACCCTGGACCCAGTATAAAATGCAGCATTTTTATCCCATTTAGAATGCAGTCCTGACTCCAATGTGTGAGGGCCTCTGGGAGCCCACTCCATCCACCCCCCATCCTATATTCTGACCCCAAGAATGGGGCTTCACTTGGTGCTTCCCCAGCCATTGACCTCACCGCACGTCACTGCTGCACAGCACTGTCACCTTTTACATTGATTCAGCGTCCAGACATTACCCTCCGCGATATCACCCACTCTATCCGTTACATTAGTCATCTCGGGGCTTCCAGTCCGGCAGGCCAGGTGCTGTGTTGCGGAGTCAGGGCCTCTGGGGATCTGGGCATGGCTGTGGTGGGGAGGCACTTCTGTGACATCACACGCAGAGCATGCTCAGGGGCTCAGAGAGTATGCGGCACAGGGAGGGCTATGAAAGCCTTCCGCTGCGCCGCTTTCATACGCATCTATGCCGGTGGCCGCAGCAGCTTTTGTTCCACCTGCGGCGCGGCTAGGGAGTGGGGATTGTTGATGCCGGAGGGGGCAGGTGGACTGGCAGCAAGACATTGGTGGTCCTTCCGAGTTGATCGCTCACTAGCAGTTTTTAGCAGCCGTGCAAACGCTAAGCCGCCGCCCACTGGGAGTGTATTTTAGCTTAGCAGAAGTGCGAACAAAGGGATCGCAGAGCGGGTACAAAAAATTTTTGTGCAGTTTCAGAGTAGCTTCAGACCTACTCTGCGCTTGCGATCACTTCAGACCATTCAGTTCCAGATTTGACGTCACGAACACCCCCTGCATTCGGCCTGCCACACCTGCGTTTTTCCCTGAAAACGGTCAGTTGACACCCAGAAACGCAATCTTCCTGTCAGTCACTCTGCGGCTGCCTGTGCGACTGAAAAGCATTGCTAGACCATGTGTAAAACTACATTGTTCATTGTAATAGTACGCCGCACGTGCGCATTGCGCTGCATATGCATGCGCAGAAGTGCCGAGTTTTTGCCTGATCGCTGCACAGCGAACGAATGCAGCTAGTGATCAACTTGGAATGACCCCCATAGGACGCTGCAGTAAAAGGATTGTTTTTCCCTATCTACAGTGCAGAGACTTGCTGCAGGTGCAGTGGCATACCCTCCAGCTGCACCTTTTTGGCAGGTACAGTCCCTTTTTTTATGGTCTGTACCGTTTTTTGACTCTCCAAGCTTCCATTGAAAGTATAGGAAAAGGGGCGTGGCCACGCGGCTGTACCCTTGGCCACGCCCCCCTTTTCAAATGTGCCTCAATGTTTATGTGTAAAGTGTTGGAGGTTGTGTTGCTGCAGATGCAGTAGGCCTATTTTGGGGTGTGAGGCTGGAGCTGCAGCTCCATCAGTCCCATTGCTAATCCTGCTCTGTGAAAACACAGCAGCCAAAGGGCAGAGCCTCCCATTGGATGTAACCTGTGTGGGAGGGCGTTTCTCGCCCAATCAGCTGTGGAGAGGTGTGATAGACCTGCTGCTAACCCAATGAGAGCTCCTAGCCACGCCCAGTGTTAGAGGGCCAGGCACAGAATCACAGGGCTATTATATAGGAGATATATATATATATATATATATATATATATAGTAAATACAGCTAGGGCATGCAATGTACCAGATTAAAATCAGAAATACACTGTAGAAAAGTCACCATAGTCCTGTGTAGTATAAGGTAATATATGTACAGGGTGATTCAAAAGTCGAAGTACTCCCGTTTGTTTCAACTGTGGAGAAAATGGGAAAACTGACATACAGTAGATTCAAGATAACCAATTTCAATTTGGCGCCCATGTTCAGTGCATACCCTAAAAGACAGCCCACCTAAACCATACCTTACTGGAGTAGTCCTGCACAGTTTTTGAAACAAAAGGGTGTACTGCGACCTATGGATCACTGTTATAATTCAAGTGGTGCACAGTAAGGAACCTGATCCCTAGAGAAGGAGATGGGGCCCCCAGACACTAGGGCCCACTGAGGAGTTTCCCCTCTACCCCTGTGGGCCACTGCAACTCTCTCTCTCTCTCTCTCTCTCTATATATATATATATATATATATACTGTATAAATAAACATGGGTGCACAGAATTTAGATGTGATCTTGGAAGTTATGTTGTATATACAGTACAGAGCGCAAAGAGATTTTGCTAACAATTAGAATATTTTACTACTTTTTGAAAATAGTGTTCTACATATTGGCCCTCATTCCGAGTTGTTCGCTCGGTATTTTTCATCGCATCGCAGTGAAAATCCGCTTAGTACGCATGCGCAATGTTCGCACTGCGACTGCGCCAAGTAACTTTACTATGAAGAAAGTATTTTTACTCACGGCTTTTTCTTCGCTCCGGCGATCGTAATGTGATTGACAGGAAATGGGTGTTACTGGGCGGAAACACGGCGTTTCAGGGGCGTGTGGCTGAAAACGCTACCGTTTCCGGAAAAAACGCAGGAGTGGCCGGAGAAACGGTGGGAGTGCCTGGGCGAACGCTGGGTGTGTTTGTGACGTCAACCAGGAACGACAAGCTCTGAAATGATCGCACAGGCAGAGTAAGTCTGGAGCTACTCTGAAACTGCTAAGTAGTTAGTAATCGCATTATTGCGAATACATCGGTCGCAATTTTAAGAAGCTAAGATTCACTCCCAGTAGGCGGCGGCTTAGCGTGTGTAACTCTGCTAAATTCGCCTTGCGACCGATCAACTCGGAATGAGGGCCATTATTCATTAATTTAAACCAGTGACTAAACAGAAATATTGCATCATTCACTACAATATATAATTTGTTGTTTTTTGTTGTTGTTTTTGTTTTTGCTAACCTGGTGTTTCAGTTGGAATTTTGAGGAAGTCAGGGATTTTAGCATTGCAATTTGAGGTGCTACATTCAGATTTTTGGCCTCGAATATGGAATCCATAGACATCAGTACTAGCAATGACAGTCGACGGAACACCTGTTCCACAACCCTTCTGTATCCTGGTCTCCTTCCGGGTACCTACAGGGAGACATACAGTATATAAGTTTTATTGCTACAAAATGAATCACATATTATTTACAGTACCTTTGTGGATCCTCTATTCATATAAATTAATAATAGAAAGAAATGTCCTATTTTTCCATCACTTTGATGTACGGTTTGTAAACCAATTGATGTACTTAGAGCCAAACCATGCAAAACTTCAAATCAGACTCCTGAGATTTCTGCGTGGAGTATAAATGATATAAACTGTTCTATGTGCTTAAAGGAATGGCATGGCATACTGCCACTTTGTAGTTAGATACACAAGAAGTTAGTATACTGTTGAGCAATCTTCTAGAAATGGCATCCAGATCGTAGGTTGACAGTCAATAGGTCAACCACTATTGGTAGACATGCATTAGATCGCTATGGAGAGAGGGTCGACATTGACAAAAGGTCAACATGGCAGTGGTCGACACAGAGGGAAAGGTCAATGCATGCGTACACTACATTATATCTGTAGGCCAGGGGTTCTATGAGGGACCCAGTGATAGTCAGCGTTGTGTTGATACACTGTAAGGGGCAGATAATGTCTGAACAATAGACAGGTATGGTAGCTGATACCTGCTCACATCTCCATAGTCTGAGAGCAGAAAATTATGGAGAGGTACAAAGCCACCGGAAGTCATTCGTGGTATCTGCCATTAGGAGCATAGAGGGCCAGGCTGGAAGCTGAGGAACACTGGGCTCCTCCATAATGGTATGGGTGAAAATGGGTGTTAGAAAATGCATTTTAGATCTGATAAGCACATCTGATGAGTGGTGGATTGCAATCCACATACTAAACTGCACTGTAGTAAATCTACTCTGAAATCCAGTGATGTGTGGTGAGGTCAATGGTTGGGGAGCCACTGGTTTCTCCAGTACATCCCTAGTCGCACAAGAACACAAATCTCAGCAGATTCACTAGAGTACTGTATTATTACCACCCCTACACTATACCAGTATAGTGCCAGTTACACGTAATGCCCCAATATAGTGCCAGTTACACATAATGCCCCAGTATAGTGCCAGTTACATATAATGCCCCAATACAGTGCCAGTTACATGTATTTCCCCAGTGTAGTGCCAGTTACAAGTATTTCCCCAGTATAGTGCCAGTTACACGTAAAACCCCAATATAGTGCCAGTTACATATAATGCCCCAGTATAGTGCAAGTTACATGTAATGCCCCAATATAGTGCCAGTTACATGTAATGCCCCAACACAGTGCCAGTTACATGTATTTCCCCAGTATAGTGCCAGTTACACTTAATACCCCAATATAGTGCTAATTACACATAATGCCCCAGTATAGTGCAAGTTACATGTAATGCCCCAATATAGTGCCAGTTACATGTAATGCCCCAGTATAGTGCAAGTTTCACGTAATGCACCAGTATAGTGCCAGTTTCACATAATGCCCCAGTATAGTGCCAGTTTCACATAATGCCACAGTATAGTGCCAGTTACTCGCAGAGCCATAAAAAGACTTTTTGGTGCTGTGTGCCAGAAAGAGACTTGGCCCCACTATCAAGTCAAATCCATGAATGCTGCATAGGGATTATTAGAATAATATAAAGAAGACAGAAGAAGAAGATACTTATTATGACACAGAATATGTGTCATAAGTATCTTCTTTGTATAATTTTAATCATTAATGACAGGGGAGGCACTGTCTCCCCTTCCTCACCTGACTGCACATCCCGACTGAAATCTAAATATAATTTACCATGAAGAAAAATATTTTTCAAAAATCACAAATTTGTAAAGATGTTCTATTTTGCACTCAGGTTTACCCGAAGGAGTTGTAGTCCAAACTGTAAACGTGTGCAATATGTCTATTGCTGGTGCTGGGTCCCCCATAAACTAATTGGTCCTCCCGCTATGGGCTCCTCATGGTGCATTAGCCGAAGCTGCCCTATTCACGGAGAGCTTCCTGGGCTATAAGAAAGGAAGTCAGCATTGCGCTGCTTCCTTCCAATGCTAACAGCGTCCTTATAAGGATCAGGCCCAAAGTCATTTTCTTAGTACAGCACTCTGAGAAAGAAAGGTTGAACGCCCCGGGCCTATATCATGTTATGATCTTTGTATAATTAATATCTTTTTATATTTACCAATAAAAGAAATAACATATTTTCTTAATTGTGATATGTGAGAACTTACCTGCTGCCATATAGACAATAGTTCCTGTGCAGCTGCTCATTCCACTACTGCAACCTGTAGTCTCAGTGCACGCCTCTTCCACAGCTTCATTACAGGTGTGACACTCCAAGCAGAGGAGGCCTGAAACACAATAAGAGATACAACCGATGCATTGTGTGTTGTGTGTGGGTGTGAATTAGGAAACAGTGTGTCTCTAATGCACAGGTTCTCAAACTCGGTCCTCAGGACCCCACACGGTGCATGTTTTGCAGGTCTCCTCACAAAATCACAAGTGAAATAATTACCTCCACCTGTGGACCTTTTAAAATGTGTCAGTGAGTAATTAATACACCTGGGCACTTGCTGGGTTACCTGCAAAATATGCACTGTGTGGGGTCCTGAGGACCGAGTTTGAGAACCCCTGCTCTAATGTATGTGCCTGGAGCATTTGGTGTGTATCACAGTATACAATCCAAACATACATATTTACAACTAATACATACACCCACACACCTGCTACACACCTATTATTCCAGAAACATAGAGAAACACACTTTCCTAACCCCCCCCCCCCCAACACATACACACAACACACCAAACCTAGGTTTGGCTTTACCACCTGCACATCTTTTTCTCACACAGTGTCGGACTGGGGTATAAAGCATACTTGCCTACCTGACCCTCTCCATGAGGGAGAAAATGCTCTATTCCTGGACTTTCCTGGTAATGTATGATTGCCATCACCTGAGGTGAAACACCTTTCTTATCACTTAACTAGCTCACCACAGGTGATGGCAATCATACATTACCAGGAAAGTCCAGGAACAGAGCATTTTCTCCCTCATGGAGAGGGTCAGGTAGGCAAGTATGGTATAAAGGGCCCACTGGGTAAATGGAGTAGTAGGGGCCCTTGCTTAGGGGTGTGGGATGCCTCCAGAAGGGATGTGGTCAGCTTCCAGAGGTTGGCTAACCATTTGTGCATGCATGGTCTGGGCTCTATGATAAATATAGTCCACGCAATGTACCAGATTAATAACAGCAATGCACTGTTGAAAATACACCACGTAGACCAGTGCAGTATAAGGTAACATATGTATAATGTATAATTCAAGTTTCTGAGGAGGGGCTAGGATCCACCGGGGGTTTCCCCTGTGACCCTGTGGGCTAGCCCAACCCTGCACACACCTATGAAGGTTGGATTCAGGGGCATAGCGAGGGCGGTTCCAGTGGAGCTCGAGCTCCAGGCGCCCAAGACAGTACAGGGCGCCACAGCTGGACTCCGCCGGAACCTCCGCCTGGTCGCATGGAGCTCACAGCTGTCAGTCACTGACAGCTGCGAGCCTTAGCAGCGTCAGCTCCCTCCATCCCTTCCTCCTCCCCTCCACCCCTCCGTGCTCCGTGATGCACGGGCGCCTGACATCATGACGTCAGACGCCAGATGGGTGGAGACGCGGCCAGACTCCACAGGACTGCAGAGACGGAGCAGCAGCAACGGCAACCTGGAGCGGGGCAGGTGAGTATTGTTTTTTGTTGTTTTTCTTTAGTGTATTTAAGCGGTGCTACCAGGGGGCACTACTACTGGGGGCAAATCTACAGGGGGCACTACCACTGGGGGCAAATCTACTGAGGGCACAACTACTGAGGGCAAATCTACAGGGGGCAGTACTACTGGGGGCAAATCAACTGAGGGTACAGCTACTGGGGGCACAACTATTGGGGGCACAGCTACTGGGGACACAGCTACAGGGGGCACAACTACTGGGGGCACAACTATTGGGGGCAAATCTACAGGGGGCACAGCTACAGGGGGCACAACTACTGGGGGCAAATCTACAGGGGGCACAGCTACAGGTGGCACGGCTACAGGGGGCACAACTACTGGGTGCAAATCTGAGGGCACAGCTAAAGGGGCACAACTACTGGGGGCACAACTACTGGGGGCAGATCTATAGGGGGCACAGCTACAGAGGGCACAACTACTGGGGGCAAATCTACAGGGGAACAACTACTGGGGCAAATCTATTGAGGGCACAGCTACAAGGGCACAACTACAGGGGGCACAACTACTGGGAGCACAGCTACAGGGGGCACAACTACTGGGGCAAATCTACTGAGGGCACAGCTACAGGGGGCACAACTACTGGGGGCAAATCTACTGAGGGCACAGCTACAGGGGCACAACTACAGGGGGCAAATCTACAGGGGGCACAGCTACGGGGGCACAACTACTGGGGCAAATCTACAGTGGGCACAGCACCAGGGGGCACAGCTACTGGGGGCAAATCTACAGGGGGCAAATCTACAGGGGGCATAGCTACAGGGGGCTCAACTACTGGGGGCACAACTACTGGGGGTGAATCTACAGGGGGCACAGCTACAGGGGGCACAACTACTGAGGGCACAGCTACAGGGGGTACAACTAAAGGGGACACAACTACTGGGGGCAAATCTACAGGAGGCTCAGCTACAGGGGCACAACTACTGGGGGCAAATCTGCAGGGACACAGCTACAGGGGGCAAATCTACTGAGGGCACAACTACAGGGGGCAAATCTACAGCTGGCACAGCTACAGGGGGCACAACTACTGGGTCCATAACTACAGGGGGCATATCTGTGGCCATGCCCCTTCCCTATGAAGCCACGCTCCTTTTTTTTTGCCACGCGCCTTCAGCGCGCACTATGTTTGACCTAGGGGTGTGTGTGTGTGTGGGGGGGGGGGGGGCGCCAAAGGAAACTTTCTCCCTGGGTGCCACAAGGTCTAGAACTGGCCCAGGTAGCCACGCCCCCAATTCAGTACAGGGGAGGGGGGCGCCGAAACATACCTTGCTCCAGGCACCATGACACCTTGCTACACCTCTGGTTGGACTCCTTTAGATGCAGGGGCACCTGCACAGAAGGACGGTAGCAAACCCAGGGCCAGATGTACTAAGCCTTGAAAAGTAATAAAGTGGAGAGTGATTAACTACCAACCAGTCAGCTCCTAACTGTCGTTTTTTTCAAACAGGACCTTTGGCAGTTAGGAGCTGATTGGCTGGTCATTTATCACTCTCCGCTTTATCACTTTTTAAGGCTTAGTACATCTGGTCCCCAATATTGTAAATGAGTTTGAGAATCTTAAATTGGATTCTGACGGGGAAGGGGAGCCAGTGTAGGGCTTGTAAGAGAGGGGAGGCAGACATAGTACAGTATGTTTGGAGACGAAGATGAGTCGGGCAGCAGCACTGAGGGCAGAGTGTAGCAGAGACAAGTGGTAGTCAGAGAGGCCAGATAACAGGTGGTTACAGTCGTCCAGTCTGGAGATGACCAGTGAGTGGATGAGGGTTTTAGTAGTCTCCAGATTGAGAATGGATTTGATCCTGCAGATATTTTTGATTTGGAAATGGCAGGACTGTGTGGGATACTTGAGGTGTGGTTTGAAGGAGAAGTCAAGAATAACTCCAAGACAGCACACTTAGAGGCTAGAGAAGATTATAATCTGTTAAAAGATAGTACAATTGTGGGAGATTATTTGGGAGACTGATTAGCTCAGTCGTAGACATGTTAAATTTAAGAAAGCGCTGGGACATTCAGAAGGAAATAGCAGAGAGACAGTTGGAGACAGGAGTGAGGACAGAGGGGGAAAGGTCAGGGGAGTACCAATGAGGACAACATAGTGCCAATGCTAAATAAGACATTCAATTCATTTGACCCTATAATTATGACTGAGACTTTCTTATGACCCTCAGTTCATAAAAATGACTGCCTGACTCAAAATCTGTTTTTACTAGAGATGAGCGGGTTCGGTTCTCCAAGATCCGAACCCCCCCGAACTGCATCTATTTTACACGGTTCCGAGGCAGCCTCGGATCTTCCCGCCTTTCTCGGTTAACCCGAACGCGCCCGAACGTCATCATCCCGCTGTTGGATTCTCGCGAGATTCGTATTCTATATAAAGAGTTGCCCGTCGACGCCATTTTCACTCGTGCATTAGAGATTGAACGGAGAGGACGTGGCTGCGTTCTCTCCCTGAAAAGCTCCGTAATCTGTGCTCAGTGTGCTGCAAATATCTGTGCTCAGTGTGCTGCAAATATCTGTGCTCAGTGTGCTGCATTGTGGGGACAGGGGACCACCAGCATATAATTATAGTAGTACAGTACAGTAGGCCATTGCTGTATCTTGCAGCTCTGTGTCAAGTATACTATCCATATCTGTGCTGCATTATTGTGAGCAGTATATAGTAGGACAGTGCAGCATTTTGGTGATCAGCAGTATACATATAGTACATTACAGTAGGCCATTGCTGTATCTTGCAGCTCTGTGTCAAGTATACTATCTCTGTGCTGCATTATTGTGAACAGTATATAGTAGGACAGTGCAGCATTTTGGTGACCCGCAGTATACATATAGGGGGTAATTCTGAGTTGATCGCAGCAGAATTTTAGTTAGCAGTTGGGCAAAACCATGACCCCGATTAAATGACCATTGGACTGATATAGAAACTTCTATGAACACGGAACATCCTCGGTCAAAGTGAATACGGTGTGTACCCCATGGAATTTCTTTCCCACTTTTGCAGAACATTTCCCGTTGTTCATCCCACAGGATTCTTTACATCCTTTGGGACATTCATCATTGGTATTACATTATTTGTACATTACCCTCTGTATCATTTACACATTGTGTTGGATAGCGCGTATGGGTTCAGTATGGTATGCCGGCGGTCGGGCTCCCAGCAACCAGCCACGCTACGGGCACGGTGGCGCGCTACTTTATTCTACTTTACGCTATTTTATTCTCCCTCCAGGGGGGTCGTGGACCCCCACGAGGGAGAATAAGTGTCGGTATGCCGGCTGTCATGATTCCGGCGTCGGTATACTGTGCGCCGGGATCCCGTCAGTCGGCATACTGAAGACCACCCGCGCGTATAGGTAGTAGTACCTTTTTTTCTTGTACACGTTCCATTGGAGATTGTGTGACATCTCCCTCTACATACCCATCGCAGCAATCCGAGGGCGTGGCAGGATTTTTTCTAATTTTGTAGCTACAATAATATCATTGATTAGAACGAATAATTCCTGTGATATTGAGGTGTTTGTGTCGCTTAGCTTAGCCGTCCAGCGACCACAATGCACCTCTTTTTCTCTTTTCTTTGCATCATGTGCTGTTTGGGGCCAATTTTTTTTAAGTGCCATCCTGTTTGACACTGCAGTGCCACTCCTAGATGGGCCAGGTGTTTGTGCCGCCCTCTTGGGTCGCTTAGCTTAGTCATCCAGCGACCTCGGTGCAAATTTTAGGACTAAAATTAGTATTGTGAGGTGTGAGGTGTTCAGAATAGATTGGAAATGAGTGGAAATTGTGGTTATTGAGGTTAATAATACTATTGGATCAAAATTACCCCCAAATTCTATGATTCAAGCTGTTTTTGAGGAGTTTTTGAAAAAAAACACCCAAATCCGACAAAAAAATTTCAGGGAGTTTTTGCCAAAACGCGTCCGAATCCAAAACACGGCCGCGGAACCGAATCCAAAACACAAAACCCGAAAAATTTCCGGTGCACATCTCTAGTTTTTACTGACTTTTTCAAAAATAAAATCCTGCGTGCCGATATGCTTTACTGACACCTTATTTATGTCGTTCTAAAATGTGCACAAAATGAGCATCTAATAGGGAGGATGGGATTGGGAGGGTGCAGAGATTAACGAATGTTTATAACCTCTGAGACAGAAACATACCTATGAGATAAATACAGTATTAGTTATTAATAATGCCGGGAGGGAGATGGATATTTAGCAATCTTATTATTTTAATGCTGTTGAATAAAATTTTCTGACACCACGGCCAGTGCAGCGATGACTATTACCCATGATTTGTGTGTCACACAGAGAAGCTACAGTATTACTTTCCTACTGGTCTTTACTGCTCTTCAGAAGTAAGGAAGTCACATAGGGGGGTCATTCTGAGTTAATCGCTAGCTACCGTTGCTCGCAGCGCAGTGATCACGCTAAAAATTGGCATATCTGCGCATGTGTATGCACCGCATTGCGCACGCGCAAAGTACGGGTACAAAGCCCTTTGTGGTCTTGCACAGGTTCTAGCGTTGTTTTCATTCGCACTGGCGGCTGCAAGAAGATTGACAGGAAAGGGGCGTTTCTGGGTGGGACCTGACCGTTTTCAGGGAGTGCTTAGAAAAACGCAGGCGTGCCAGGGAAAATGCAGGCATGGCTGGGCGAACGCTGGGCGGTTGTGTGACGTCAAAAGCCAACCCTCCAACGTTAGAATCAAAGCACACGAAAAGTAAGTACAGGGCTGGTCTTGTTTTGCACAGGCATTCGCACTTCTGCAAAGCGAAAATACGCTCCCCAGTTGGCGGCAACAATGCGTTTGCACGGCTGCTAAAAACTGCTAGCGATCAACTCGGAATGACTACCATAGTTGTCCGCTGCTGGAGCAAGTACACAGGAGTTTTCCACACTTCCAGGGAAGTTAACAATATAATCTGCATAATGAATGTCACTATTTAAATGCACTGATGTCATTGACTATTGCTCCTAACTCCTTTTGTTAACACTTACACCCATATGCAATGTGGTACATTTTCAGTGAGAAAAATGTTAAAAAGAAAAGTACAGATATGACATTAAATATTAGACGCGTACTAAATGTCTGCACTATTCGTGAAGGTTTTATGGAGAGCAGCTGTGACAAAAATTATTATAATGTGATACTATCAAATAGCAGAGCACTTGTATGACATGTGAACGCACACATGTAGATTTTTTTTTTTTTTGCGGTTGGTGGATGAGTGGGAGCGAAAGCAGGAATTTACAGCCACTATCTATCCCTAACTATCGTACCTGTATGGACGCTTTGTGTAGCAAGCGGTCTCCGGCTAACGGCTTCTCCCATGCGCCCATTGGCGACAGGTGCTGGACGCTTTGTGGTAATCGGTCTCTGGCTGTTTCCTTATTGCAGCTTCTCCCGTGTCCCCGTTGGCGTCAGGAGTTAGATTTGCCTCCTCCGCCTCCGGGATCTGTGGCTGGTATCTCTAATAAGCGCTAACATATGCATTTCGGGCATGAAAGCCCTTTCTCAAGGATAGCACTGTAATCTTGATGTCCATTTTTTTTATTTATTATAGGTAGTGCGTATTCTAAAAATAAAATAAAATGAAATTAAATGTGTTGTTTTATTTTTATGTGAATAATAAAATGTAAAATTATACATACTGTAGGGGAAATTATTTTTATAGACTACACTTCAGAAAACAGGATATATTATTATAAAAAGGAATTGAGTTCAATATCGATGTTTAAACCCATAGGGGTTAGTGTATTCATATGGTATATCCATTTTGTTTAGTTTATTTTTAATTCTGATAAAAGATCACCTCCTCTCCATTTTTTTTTTTTTTTTTGGGGGGGGGGGGGGGGGATTCCTAAGAATTTGAACCTTGAGGGGTCTATGTTGTGATGATTTGAAAAGTGTTTTGTCAGATTATGTGTCTCTAGCCCCTTTTTTATATACAGAAAATGTTCAGATATTTAGTTGTCTTTTAGTTTGGCCTATGGGCCTAATTCTGAGTTGATAGTAGCAGCAATTTTGTTAACAGTTGGGCAAAACCAAGTGCACTGCAGGGGGGGCAGATATAACATGTGCAGAGAGAGTTAGATTTGGGTGGGGTATATACAAACTGAAATCTAAATTGCAGTGTAAAAATAAAGCAGCCAGTATTTACCCTGCACAGAAACAAAATAACCCACCCAAATCTAACTCTCTCTGCAAATGTTATATCTGCCCCCCTCCCCCCTGCAGTGCACATGGTTTTGCCCAACTGCTAACAAAATTGCTGCTGCGATCAACGCAGAATTACCCCCTATATACTGATGGCTACATGGGCATTCCAACAGGTAAATTACAGCTTCACTGTCACAAGTGAATTGGTCACAAATTAGGTACTTTTTCTTTGTTACATTTGACTGGAATTCTTTGGACGTGTAGAATTGTCTTTTGTTGTTTTACATGATATGCATTTCAAACAGTGATAACTTCCATTTCTTTCTTTATTATTTCCAGCATCTGGTTTTATAAAACTTTTGCCCAGAATTTGTTTCAGGTTTCATGCTCTCTTGTACATTATTTTTGGATTTTTGGTTATAAATGGTTTTAAGGTTTTGTCAAGATGTAATACAGTATGTCCCAGTGTTTTTTTTATTAGCGTTTCAAATGCAAGATGTTGACTATTAAACTGTGCGATAAATGCAGTATCAAAGTTTTCTTTTATTTCCCTTTGTTTGTATTTGAAATGATCCTTCCTATTTGTGCAATGCTTACAATTTCTGTGAATTTGTCCTTCATTGTTTCACTTTGTTGCATATATGTTTCTAATTGTGTATTGTTTCTATTCAGTCTTCTAAATTGGCCTTCAGGAATGTTTTTAATCCATTTAGTGTGATTCCACTTACTGTTTTGATGTGATTTTTTGTTTGTATTCCTTGATTGTTGATGAATTTTTCTAGATCTAGGTAGATGATCATTTCTTTACTCCAAATTGATGTGAACTCAAGACCGAAGGTGTTATTTCCTATATACTGTAGGTATTCCTGAAGTGTTGTTTCTGGACCTTTACACACAAATATCAGCTCATCTATGTATCTTTTCCAAAGGACCGAATGGTCAAGTATGGATTATTATTCCAAAGGTACTGTTCCCACTTAGCCTCAAATAAATTTCTGTAGCTAGGCGCGAACAAAGATCCCGTAGCCATGCCTTCTAGAATGAACTTTCATTCCAGAAATAGTTTCGACTCAGGATGTATGCATTCCATTATAAAATTAATGTGCGGGTTTGATATTTCTGTATTGTTGGATAAAAAAATGTCTTGTTGCATCACAACCCAGATTGTGAGCTATGCAGATGTATAGAGATTTGATGTTGCTGGTACAAAGGATGTAGTTAGTTTCCCATATTAGTGAGTCTAGGTCAGGCCTGACCAACCTGTGGCTCTCCAGCTGTTGTAAAACTACACATCCCAGCATGCCTTGCCACAGTTTTAGCATTCCCTAATAGCAAAAACTGTGGCAGTGCATTCTGGGACTTGTAGTTTCACAACAGCTGTAGAGCCACAGGTTGGCCAGGCCTGGTCTAGGATTTGTAAGATGTTTATGGTGTCCTTAAGATAACTTTTTTGTTATTGGAACAAATTTTGTAGGAAAGAGTCAATGTATTTGGACAAGTGTGATGTCAATGATTTCATGCCGGAGACTATTGGATTTACAGGATCTTTGTGTAGTTTTGGTAATTGATAGAAAGTAGGAATCTTTGTATGAGTGATGTAAATGTATATATATTCTTTGTCTGTCAGGATTACAAATGGGCAATCAAAGAAAAAGAACCTTATTAAGGAACAAAACACTTGTGACAGCAAGGCAATAATTTACCTGTTGGAATGCCCTTGTGGCCATCAGTATATAGGCCAAACTAAAAGACAAGTAAAAAGAAGAATATCTGAACATATTCTGAATATAAAAAGGGGCTAGAAACACATAATGTGTCAAAGCACTTTGCAGATCATCACAACAGTGACCCCTCAAGGTTTAAATTCTTAGGAATCCAAGAAAAAAAAAACTGGAGAGGAGGTTTAAACATCGACATTGAACTCAATGCCTTTTTCTAATAATATATCCTGTTTCCTGAAGTTTATTCTATAAAAATTATTTAACCTAGAGTATGTATCATTTTACATTTTATTATTCACATAAAAATAAAACAACACATTTCATTTTATTTTATTTTTAGAATACGCACTACCTATAATAAAAAAAATGGAGACCATCACCTAAAAAGGAGCACAAGGCAGCCACCTTTTTTTATATGGAAGACAACTTCCATTTTTTATCAGTTGATTAAAGTTTTACAACTAAAAGGAGACATCACGATTTCAGTGCTATCCTTGAGAAAGGGCTTTCATGCCCGAAATGCGTATGTTAGCTGGAGGAGGCAAATCTAACTTCTGGTGCTGATGGACACATGGGAGAAGCTGCAATAGGGAACCAGCCAGAGAGAAGGTGCTGGACCACTTACTACAAAGCGTCCAGCACCTGCCACCAAAAGGCACACGGTAGAAGCTGCCAGCCGGAGACCGCTTACTACACAAATCGTCCAGTACCAGCCGCTGACGGGCGCACAGGAGAGGCAATTAGCCAGAAATCACTCTCCATACAGGTAAAAGAGTTAGGGATAGATAGCTGCTGTAAGTATCTGCTTTTGCTCCCACTCATCCACCAATGGAAAAAATTGGAACCCTTAACGCTTTTAACATATGGACTCTCAAGATCATTTCACTTAAAAGAGCTGTAAACAAACCTATCTAACATTTTTTTTCCTACAGGTGTGCGTTCACATATCATACAAGCGCTCTGCTAGTTGATAGTATCAAATTATAAAATATAAGATGTGGAAATGCATTTTCTGTATGTCCTTCATCTTTCTATCATTCTTTATATAATTTAATGACCTATAAAATAGATTTTTCCAGGAGATCAGAATGTTTCATTGTATAATGGAGCACAAGGAATTTAAAAGAGTCCAACAACAGAACACTATCAAGGGCACGTGTTCTATAGTGATTAAGTCTTGACTTAATTGGCATTAGCTAGTACTTTCATAATTTTTTGAATGTTTGCAGTTTTAGAACAGTTTAAATGTATACTATTGCTGCTGCTGCTGTTAGGTAAGTACCCTAAACCTCCCCCTTTACCCATCTAACCCTACCTGGCCGCAGCCTAAACTAACCAGCCCCACAGCCTAACCCTAACACTCCCCAGTGGTGCCTAAACCTTGCCCCACAGCCTAACCCTAAACCCCCCTCTCCTTATCAGTCTAACTCTAACCTCCCCGATCAGTGTTGGATTGGGGCATGAAGGTCTCACCAGGGAAATGCAATCACAGGGGCCCACTAAGGGGCGTTGCCATATTGTGGAAGGGGTGTGGCCATGTGAACAGAGAAGAGTGGCCAGCCATTATAGGGTCCACCTAGCATAGAATATAATGAAAAATAGCTCTACCTCTCTGCCCACTTTAAGCTGTTGTGTATGCCTTCTGATGAAACCGTTCGATTGATATAACGGAGAAACGCGTTAAGGACACTTTTATATTCTATTTGGGAACACTTATGCTTGGAACTGTGGTTCCGCTATCTTGTTAAAACATCTCCAATATATACCTTGGTGAGGAGCCCCCCAAACAGTACAGACGAGGAGAAGCTGAGCGACGTGCAGCCGCAGCTGGGAGTTGCTCCCACGCCCTCTAATTGGAAGTACTGAGGCCAGAGTGTGAAGCTCTAACCACTCTGGGAAATACGCGACTCCGGCAGGGGAACATCCAGCGGCGCGCTGCCGCAGCCGACACTGCTTTTTTCCGAAGCACAATATTTGGATCTCTGGTGATGGGGAGGTGAGCACTACAATTGCATGAGAATTCTTCCTCTAAACTCCGGTACCCTGAAATACAGCATCAGCTGTTGTTTATTCTTTCCAATCAGCCAACAGTTTAGTACTTGAACCGGAGTCTGGACATAGTAATGGTACAGAATCACTAACTATACGGTCTCTAGACACAAAGTAACATTCTCTCTATTAAGAGTGGAAACATATGTATCTTATTGGAGTTGGAGACCAAGGACTGTCCCAATAGCTACTTTTAGAATATATTATTTATGTAGCCCTTTGAGTGTTTCCATGTATGGGAATAAGTGATTTACACAAAAGCTTGTGAAGGATTATAATATCTAGCTTTTTATGTGTAATACATTGTTCTTAAAATACTTTTTATGCACTCTCTTGTACATGCTATGCTGGCATAATTGCTATTTGAAACTGCATAATTAGCTTATAAACACTGCAGGTGCTTAGCGCTTTCTCTATAATATTTCTGGTATGCACGTATAGTTTACTTCTAGCTATAAAGTGGGAGCAGCTTGTTTTTAATAAGAGGCAATCAGTACAAAATTAATGGTCCCTTTTTCTTTTGTAATTGGGACAACTTTTGCTAGTTTTTTATAGTGGTGCGCCTGAATTATTGTCTACTCACAGACGTCCGGGGACTGGCATTGAATTGACCACCCGGGTCATCTGTGTGTATACAAGGATTGTTTATATTGTGTATGTGCCTGGGTTACACTGGGAGAGAACAGTAGACCCCCAGCAGTGCCAGATACACATATACACCCCAAGCAGTGCCAGATACACATACTCTCCCAGCAATGCCAGATACACATATGCCCCAAGCAGTGCCAGATACACATATGCCCCCAGCGGTGCCAGATACACATATGCCCCCAGCGGTGCCAGATACACATATGCCCCCTGCAATGCCAGATACACATACGCTCCCAGCAGTGCAAGATACACATACGCCCCCCGCAGTGCAAGATACACATACCACCAGTAGTGCAGTGACAGATACACATACACCCCTGTAGTGCAGTGACAGATATACATACCCCCCAGTAGTGCAGTGACAGATACACATACCCCCCAGTAGTGCAGTGACAGATACACATATACCTCCTCTGTGCCAGTTACACATTCTGCCCCACAGTGCTGCTCGTATTATATATATATATATATATATATATATATACTTAGCCTGTCATTCAGGACCAGGCAACGCAGCTAGCCTGCTAATGACATCCGTCATCTGTGGTGGCAGTATCCTTCACTGCAGAGTCTGCGTAGAACAAATATATAGCCCCGGCACACTGAACAGCTCACAGTAGCCAGTGGCTGGGACTGCTGCTGGCAGGGGCTCCCGCTATTGACAGCACCGGAGGACCCCTCATCTGTGTCAACAGAGGATCCCCTCAGCCCCCTCCCGCTGGTAGTGCCCGCTGACCGCACTCACCAGCTCCAGGGCATGCCTCTCCTCCTGCAGACCGTGGCTGCGGGATGCATGGTGGGGCTGTGCAGCGCAATGTGACGTCATGTCTCTGCCAGATGTCATGATGCTACAAACCCACTGTGCTCCTCTGGGAATGGAGCGTGCCACTGCCTGGCTAAGTCCAACTCCCCTGCAGACATGGGCGTGGCTATCAACTGGCAGGGCCTACCGGTGGATCCCTCGGTACACCGGCAGGCCAGTACGAGCCTGGCCCCGATGGTTCCTAAACCTTACCCCCCCCCCCCCCCACCTAGGTTGTAATACTAAACCGGCCTGCAAACTTATGTTTGGGATGCTGACAGTTTGGATCCCATCGCCGACATTGTGAGCGATTGAAATTAAATATCAGCATATAGAAATATTTCTTAATAGGAATTCCGATGTCCTTGACTATACTCTATAATGCTCTATGCCAAATTCAAATGCGATATTAATAAGATATAGGGCTAGAAGCATCATTGCTTGGAGAGTGCTAAAATGGAGAGAGAAAAAGTAGCAGCCAAACCATGAATAATACAGACCTGTGTATGTTTTAGGTTTTGAATGTTTATCTTACAAAATAAAAAATAAATAAAAAATAAACAAACGTTTTTCAAACCAGTAAAGATGTGGGGGCTAAATGTCACAGCCTGTGAGCTGCCGAAGGTGCCTTGTTCAAGCCTGCTTGTATTTTTTAAAGCGGCAATCATTTACAAAGCAAAACAAACCTGGTTATGCCTTGCAAATGATTGCCACTTTAAAAATACAAGCAGGCTTGCACAAAGTCCAGCACCTTCGGCAGCTCACAGGCTGTTACATTTAGCCCGTAGCCAGTAAAAAGATGTATCGCTGACATTGTACTGTATAGCAATATCTGAGAACACTGATAGAGATAGTGAATTTGAAGAAAGAGATTGCAGGGGATGCAGTAAATATGCCAATGGATGAGATCCTGGTGGTTGAAATACCAACGCTGGAATCCTGAAAGACGGCATAAGCCCGGCATCTAAAATCCAGATGGAGGGCAGAATTCCGGCGTCAAAATACAGGCAGCCGGAATCCCGAATGTAGTTCCAGTAGGATGCTCTGACGTTCCACCTCTGGGGGCGGGAGGTTAGGTTTAGGCACTAGTAGTGGGGTTAGAGTTAGGGTACAGCGGGGGGGGGGGGGGGAGGTCATGGTTAGGTACTGGGGAGGAGGGGTTAGGGTTAGACTCTAAGAAGGGGAGGTTAGGGTTAGGCACCAAGCAGGGAGGGTTAGGGTTAGGCAGCGGGAAAGGGAAAGTTAGGGTTAGGCACCACTGGAGAGGGTTAAGGTGAGGCACCTCCAGGGGGAGGGTTAGGTTTAGGCACCTACAAGGGAGGTTTAGGGTTGGGGTAGGGAACAGGGGAGGGTTAGGGTCTTTACTGAGGGACTGTCGGGATTTTGATGGTCAGGATGTTGCTGTCGGGATTCTGACAACCGGTTTCCCATCCATCGAGGAAATCATACCGAATCCGTTTACAGGGATACTGGTCAATAAGCGTACAGTAGCTGTCTTACTAAAACTAAGGAGCATGTTCACAGTCATGTCATACAGAAAAACGTGTACTGTGTCTATATATACAGGGTGTTCGGAAAGTGATCTAAGAAGTCTCACCATAGAGAATTTATAAGTAATATGACAACATTTTTGTTAGATAGATAGATTGATACGAAGCTGAACACTCAGCACTCACAATTATTTCCACTCTGTTAATGCTCCAGTGCCCTCCATATAGGAAATAATACTTTTGCAAATGGCGGCTGCACTCGTAGGACTTTAAAATTAATGAAGGGTATATATATATATACACACTTGTAAAACACATCCGGCACTCTGTATGAGAAAGGATAAATGCCTGGGTACCCTCCTAGTAATAATGCAGTGGTAAATCCTTCCCCACCTGTGGCTCAGGTGTTAGCAGCAAAGGAATAGAGGCGGCACTCCAAGGACTTGTAGAAAACTCTTGTATTCAAATCATGGTGACAAGATGGGAAAACGTGCTCATAATAAGCACGTTTGCCCATCTTGTCACCATGATTTGAATACAAGTTTTCTACAAGTCCTTGGAGTGCCGCCTCTATTCCTTTGCTGCTAACACCTGAGCCACAGGTGGGGAAGGATTTACCACTATCTATCTATCTATCTATCTATCTATCTATCTATCTATCTATCTATATATATATAGTATATATATCCAGTTTATGTACTGATGTATTGAAGTGAGTGAACTTACTAAGACGGGTGCTGGGCTCTCAGTATAATATATGTGTGTGTGTATATATATATATATATATATATATATATACTGTAGATAGATAGATAAATAGATAGATAGATAGATAGATATAAAATGTATACAGTATAAATATTCTTATTAAAGTCTGAGTGTTGTCCTTCTATTGAATTGCATACTCTCACATAGACACCATACCAGGCAGGACAGGATGCAATCAATTTACTGACAATCAAAATCCCGACGGTCAAAATACCGACAACAAATGACCGACGGTCAAAATCCTGACAAGGTCAAAATCCCGACATGGTCAAAATACTAATATTTGTAATGTTGACAGTTCAAAAAGTCGACATAAGTTTTTCATGATTTTTTCCATTGAAACTGACTTGTTCATACTTTACCATCCCAGTGGATCCGGAGGGGGAGTATAATAGTGCCCGAAACATAGCGAGCGCAGCGAGCCATGCGAGGGGACCCGGTACACTTATATTGTGTCCATGTCGACCTATGTCAACATGCACACAAAAAAACAATTAAAAACTTGTGTTAGCTTTTTGACCTTTTGACATTTTAATTGTCGGTATTTTAACCTTGTTGGTATTTTAAATGTCAGTATTTTGTCCATGTCCGGATTTTGACCTTGTCGGGATTCTGACTGTCGGTCAATTGCTGTCGGGATTTTGACCGTTGGGATTTTGATTGTAGGTATTTCATACCGATCCCGGCAGGACACCAGGGTAAGTTACATCAATTCTAATGATATATAGGCTTATATTTTGTTGCATCAGTACATACTGTATGAGAAGAGTGGTTTAGCAAAGTTGTAACGTTCTGGGGATTCAGTCCTCAAGTTTTTGGTATGTTTCCCAGTTTTGTGCAGAGACATTCCAAACTATGGGGTAATTCAGATCTGATCGTAGCTTTGCTAAATTTAGCACATCTACAATCAGATTCTCAGACATACGGGGGGACGCCCAGCACAGCGTTAGTTCGCCCTGCATGTCTGGCCCTACCTTCCCCCCTGCAAGGGTGCAAAAGCATCGCACCCTGCCAGTGCAGCTCCTGAGCACCTGCACAACGCTACTCGCCGCCTACCAGGTTGCAGCGGCTGTATGTGATGTCACGCAGCTGCCGCGGCTCACCACCGCAACGGTCTGGACACACCTGCGTTGTCCGGATAGCACCCCGCCAACGGCATTCTAATGCCATTGGTACGCCCCCTCCCACCTTCGACCGCCTCTTCATGTGGATCAGGCAGAAGTAATCGCAGCCCCAAGATGCTGATAGCATCTCACTGGGCTCCCAGGGGGCGCACTCCACAAAGGGCTTCAGACTGCAATCACTGCCGCTGCAGCAATCCAGTCTGAATTAGGCGCTATATTTGTAAATCTGTATTTAGCAGTATTTACTATTTCTATTTTATGATTCTAGCATGCCTGACAATGGGCAATTCATTTTGTTTTGTCATGTGGTTGGGGTAAAATGGGGAACATTTAGAATTTTGGGCCTAATTCAGACCTGATCGTAGATGTGCTAAATTTAGCACATCTATAATCAGCTTCCCTGACATGTGGGGGGACGCCCAGCACAGGGCTAGTCCGCCCCAAGTGTCAGGCCCGACCCCGCTGCACAAGTACAAAAGCATTGCACAGCGGCGATGCTTTTGTACTTGAAGAGTAGCTCCCTGCCAGTGCAGCTCCTCATCCAGTCACGCCAGTCACGCAGCCACAGCGGCCCGCCCCCCCTGCACGGACTGGGCACACCTGCGTTGCCTGGACCGCACCCCTAAAACAGCAGCCAAATGCCGTCGGCCTACCCCCTCCCGCCTAGCGACCGCCTCTGCCTGTCAATCAGGCAGAGGCGATTGCAGGGCTGAGACGGCTGTTGGCTGTCTGGCATGCGCCGGTGCACTGTGGCACCGGCATGTGCGCAGTTCAGACCTGATCGGCTGCTGTGCGACAACGCACAGCAGCAATCAGGTCTGAATTAGGCCCTTTGTGTCTAAGGAGCAGATTCTGTTACCTGCGGTAAATTACCATAAGTGAAAACAAGAGGTAGCCTCAGCTATTCAATTAGACTCCCAGCTTCTTCTGATTACCTTGTTAATGCCCATAAACTTAATGTGTTAACGGGCGTTAAAGGGCATTAGCAAGGGTTAATGGGTATTAACTCACAAAATCCATGAAAAGTTCACAGATTTGTGAGTTATAGCAGTAGCGGCACCCATTAACCCCCAAGTTGTCAGGAATTTATTTTTCGACCCGCGAAGACAGGTTAAAAAAATCCCTAATTACTGCAGCTCTGGGGATAATTGGATTGCCCCGGTGGATTAATTATCCTGCGGTAATTGGACACAGCCAATTGAATTCACCTCTAGATGAGGAATGAGGTCAATGTTTTACAGGACAATTTTGAAAACTTTACATTTCTCTGTCTATCATAAGTATTTTTACAGTTAGGTTTATTCATTTAATACCGACACTGGGATCCCGGCGTTGAGATTGCCGGCGGGGTGGCCGCAACAAGCCCCTTCCAGGCTCACTGCACTCGCCCCTCTGCGGACTTGGTGGCGAGCTGCACTTGCCATAGGTTCTATTCCCACTTTGCCGACTGTCGGGATTCTAAGGGTTCGGGATGTAGGGGGAGGTATTGTGACCCCGCCGGTCACAGTGGCAAACGCAGGATTTGCATGGGGGGGTTTCCAGAACTGGGCGGAGCCAATCACGGTAGTGGGGACTGAGGTGACCCAGTATATGCTGGGTCCGTAAAACTAGTGTGTCTGTGTGTTTGTGTGTATATATATATATATATATATATATACATATTTATATATATATATATATACACATACATATATATATAAATATATATACACACATACACACACATATACATAGCATATTAAACATGCATACATACATATATATATATATATATATATATGTACACACACATACAGTACACATATATATACACATGTGTATATATATATATCATGTGTGTGTGTGTGTGTGTGTGTGTGTGTGTGTGTGTGTGTGTGTGTGTGTGTGTGTTTATATGTATGTATGTATGTATGTATATACATGTGTATATATGTATGCAAATGGATATATATGTACTATAATTAATATAAAGTAAACTTTTATTGCACTTACAAGTGCCCCCAGGAAGACAGCAGGCTGCAGAGGACACTAGAAAGCCATTAATAATACTCATGCAGCTAAAAAAAAAATATATATATATATATATATATATATATATATATATTTTAGTGAAGGGGGGTTTCTGGGTGCTCGGAAACCCCCCCCCCCTGGGTGCGCCACTGGGTCACATAACTACATCCCCTACAAAGGTACACAGTACAGGTAACCTAACTCATCTATGACTCTGTGAGTGGATATACAGTAAGTGTGGCAATTACACATGTACTGAGCTTGGTTCTTTTGATAACCTGTCCTTACATCCTTACAATAACCTTTGCAAAAGTTAATAGTGGGACTTATTTTACTAAAAAAAGTAACATAATCTGACACTGTTTCACCAGTCCTGCTAATATACCTAATGTTGTACCCATACCAGTGTCAGTGGGCCTCCGGGATAGCTAATGATCAGTCGGTGTTGATGCAAAAGGTTGACTTTGAGAAAAGATTGACATTGACAAAAGAAAGGTTGACGCGTGAAAAGATCAACATGAGGTTTTTTTAGTTCATTTTGGTATCATTTTCTTTGAATTAGCATGTGGAACCTCAACAAGTGTACCACGACCCCTTGCATGCCTCGCTCCGCTTCCTCTGCACTCGTCACAGGTTACCGTTCAAAATTGGAGTCCACGTGGATGGTAGAGTATGAAAAAGTTAAATAAAAAATAAAAAACCTCATGTTGACTTTTGCTGTGTCGACCATTGTCATGTTGACATTTTGACAATGTCAACCTTTTGTCAGTGTCGACCTAATTCATATCGACCATATGGTGTCAAAATATTGACTGTCAGCGTAGTAACTGTCGACCTATCGGGACCCGGTCTCTAGGTTGGCAGTAACTAGGTCGACAATGTTTAGGTTGACCACTGTTGGTCGACAGTAACTAAGTCGACAGGGTTTCAAGGTCGACAGGGTCTCTAGGTCGACATGTTCTAGGTCGACAGGTCAAAATGTCAACATGAGTTTTTCAAAAATTTTTTATTTTTTTGAACTTTTTCATACTTAACGATCCACGCGGACTACGATTGGGAACGGTAACCTGTGTCGAGCGCAGTGGTAGCAGAGCATGGAAGCATGGAAGCCCGAAGCATGGAGAATGAAGCGAGCCATGCGAGGGGACACGGTGCACTAATTGGGGTTCCCGGTCACTGTACGGAGAAAACGACACCAAAAAAACATGAAAAACTCATGTCGACCTTTTGACCTGTCGACCTAGACCATGTCAACCTAGAGACCCTGTCGACCTAGCATCCCTGTCGACCTAGTTACTGTCGACCAAAAGTGGCCGACCCAAACATGGTCGACCTAGACACTCTAGACCGTATGAACCACACCCGACCTATCATCCGGATCCCATGATGAATAATGAATTGCTTTCACCCACATCCCATATTCTGGACGTTTGTATTTTTAATATCTGTGATTAAAACAATACCTTACAGAACACAAAAACATATTTAAAAACATTTAATAAACAGTTTTTTTAAAATATATATATATATATACACACACACACACACACACGCACACACACACATTACGCTTGTGTTGACTTTTATCTGTTTGCCTTCATACAGTACTGGATGTAAACCTTTGATCGTTCTATTGTGTTTCCCCAATGGCTCAAACATTACTTACTGTGCATTTAGTCAGAACAGCTTCATCATGAAGATACTGTGCACTATTATTACTATTTTCATTTTAAATACAAACCTAAATTATCCTTACCTGTTACAAGGCAGCTGGTGAACAATGCCAGGAAAATAGTTTTACTGATTGTCATTGTTGAAACTATAATTATATCCAAGTGGAGCCACCAGTGACATCTGAGCAATGAAGTCCAAGTAAGTTCCTCTAAACATTTAATAAGATGGGCTTGGCTCAGCCACTATAAGAGAGATGTGCGTCACATGGGCACTTTACCATCTCTTATCAAAAGGCGGAAAGCCACATCTCCTGGTTCAGTCTTACTGGGTGAAATGTATTGTTTGCCACCTGATATTTTATTGTCTCAATCACTAACACTTTTGGAACTACACCAGAATTATAGAAAATGTGCAATTAAAGGCTGAGAAAAGATGGAAACGTTTTCCCCCTACTTTTGTAGATTTTAAGTAATGAGGCCATTTATTATAAAAGTATATCCTGCTTACCATTCAGTGTTAATCTGGCACAATAGTATGAGGAACTAAACTCAGCAAGCTTTGAAAATACTATATTTTCGGAACTTGACGGCTTCCTCTGGCTTGATGTAGGGAAGACCTCTCAAATCGTGAAAGCATTTCGGTATGGTTATGCCATCTTCTGCTTGAAGAAGGTAGTTTGGTTATACCGTCTTAAAATTTGACATCTTTGTCACATTATAACCATACTGAAACACGTATGGGAAAATCCCAGGATTCATCAAAAAGCGACCATAACAAGGATTCTATAGAGTAGGTGTTCTCAAACGCAGTCCTCAAGGCAACACAACAGTCCAGGTTTTAGTTATATCCAAGGCTCACCACAAATGGTTAAATTAAATTGACTACATTACTAATTAAGTCACCTGTGGCAAAGCATGGATAAACTTAAAACCTGGACCTTTGGGGTGCCTTGAGGACCGCGTTTGAGAGCCTCTGCTATACGGACATCTGTTGGATACTTGTTACAGGCTCCAAACCTTTTGTTTTTCTGGTATGGACCCTCTGTAGTCTGTGATAATTATATGTCATATTTGTTTCCATGCGAGTGGATAAATTATATATACACAGTCAAATAACATTATTATGACCACCAGCTAATAGCTAGAGTAACCGTCGCGTGTAGCACGGACAGCAATTAGACGGGCTGAACTGTCATTTTAGACACACGTCTGGTAGCCCACAGGTTCATTGTGATGGTGAGCTGCTCCACTGTAGCGCGTCGGTCAGCCCTCACGCACCTTCGTAGCCTCTCACATCAATGGAACGTTGTGCTCCGCAGTTTCCACATTGGTTATTCGCAATGGTGCCATTTGTCCAGTCACGATACACCTTCACCACAGCAGCACGCAGACAGCTCACAAACTGCGCTGTGTCTGGGATACTGCCACCCTTGGCCTGAAAGACGATAATCATCTCTTTTTGCAACTTGGACGAATCGCCCCTTTTACCCATGACAGCAACAAGTGATATGGGGGTGGACGACCTATCGCAAGCCTTACATACCCACCAAGCCAGCTCACGACATGTGACGTACTTTATGGGCTACACGCTGCCGACGTCATAATAATGTTACTCAACTGTGTATATATTACTATTTACCAGCAGTGTTGCACTAGATTATTTTTATTATTATTTTTATTCTTGTGTACATTTGAGCCTACCATCCACTGAGAGGATTCAATTTGGACATACTGTCAGGGGTGTATCTAGGGGTCCGAGGGCCCCTGGCAAAGTAAGGGACTGGCGCCCCCATATTTGAAATAAGGAAGGTGCATGTGCAAAAAAGGGACATGATCTTATGGGAAAGGGGCATGACCATACAATAGTTCCCCCAATTCAAATTACGCTACACAGTAGTAACCCTTATACACATCATGCCCACACAGTACTAGTTCCCTTTACACATTATGCCAACACAGTAATTCTTATAACACTGAGGAGACATCAGCAGTGCCTGGCCTGGCTGAGGACGCAATGCCACCCAAGGCCAGGTAGTAAAATCAAATAGTAGTGCAAAGAGGTGCAGTGCAGAGCACTACCCAGTGGTGCAAGTAGAAAAAAAATGTTAGCGGTACTGTGTGTGTTCGCCAAAGGCGTGCACCGCCCAAAAAATGGGTGTGGCCACATGCCATATGGGGCGTGGTCAATTAAAATGGGGCGTGATACACTTATGACCCCAATACTGCAGTGCCAGATACACATATGCCCCCAATAGTGCCAGATACACATATGCCCTCACAGTGCCAGATACACACATGCCCCCACGGTGCTAGATATGCCCCCACAGTGCCAGATATGCCCCCACAGTGCTAGATATGCCCCCACAGAGCCAGATACACATATTCCCCCACAGAGCCAGATATGATCCCACATTGCCAGGTACATCCTATGCAATGCACAGGCAGCTCAGCAAGGAATTGCCAGACACTACATGGTAACATAGTAACATAGTAACATAGTATCTGAGGTTGAAAAAAGACAATTGTCCATCGAGTTCAACCTATTTGTGGTCTCCTATGCATGATGATTTGACTAAAATTTCTGACTGTTGCTGCTGTCAGCCGTTGCATTTTATCCCTATTTCTAGTAAATATAATGCATGACTATGCACCATACCCCTGAATGTCCTTATCCATTAGGAATTTATCTAACCCATTCTTAAAGGTGTTGACAGATTCCGCCATTACAACTCCCTCGGGCAGGGAATTCCAAACACGTATTGTCCTTACCGTGAAAAAGCCTTTACGCCGTATTGTGCGGAATCTCCTCTCCTCTAACCTGAGCAAGTGTCCACAAGTCCTCTGTGTTGATCTAACCAAAAACAGGTCCCGCGCAAGCTCTTTGTATTGTCCCCTTATATATTTGTAGATGTTGATCATATCCCCTCTTAGTCTCCGCTTTTCCAATGTAAACATGCCTAGTCTTTCAAGCCTTTCCTTGTATTCCATCGTCTCCATGCCCTTAATTAGTTTGGTCGCCCTCCTCTGTACATTTTCAAGCTCCAGAATATCTTTTTTGTAGTACGGTGCCCAGAATTGTACACAGTATTCAAGGTGTGGCCTCACTAGTGATTTATATAACGGGAGTATAATACTCTCGTCCCTAGCATCAATACCCCGTTTTATGCATGCTAATATCTTATTAGCCTTCTTTTCTGCAGTCCTACTTTGGGTACTACTGCTTAGCTTGCTATCTATGAGGACACATAAGTCCTTTTCCAGTACAGAATCCCCTAATTTTACCCCATTTAGTAGGTAGGTGTAATTTTTGTTCTTGTTACCACAGTGCATTACCTTACACTTGTCTGTGTTGAAGCGCATTCTCCATTTGGCTGCCCATGCTTCTAATTTAACTAAGTCGTTCTGAAGAGACTCGGCATCCTCCTCTGTATTTATAGCCTTACACAATTTGGTATCATCTGCAAAAATTTACACCATGCTCTCTAGACCTTCTGTTAGGTCGTTAATGAAAATATTGAACAATAGCGGTCCTAATACTGAGCCTTGCGGCACACCACTTAGCACTTTAGTCCAAGTTGAAAAAGATCCATTAACCACAACGCGCTGCTCCCTATTTAACCAGTTTTTGACCCAAGTGCATATTGTGCTTCCTAGCCCTGATTCTTGTAGCTTGTAGATAAGTCTCATGTGTGGTACAGTATCGAACGCTTTGGCAACGTCTAAAAAGATTACATCCACGTCTTTACCCTTATCTAGGTTTGCGCTTACTGTTTCATAAAAGCCAAGTAAGTTGGTTTGACAGGATCTGTCCTTCATAAACCCATGTTGATGCCTTTTAATGATCTTATTGACTTCAAGGAACTTCTGAATACTATCTCTTAGAATACCTTCCAATACTTTCCCCACTATAGATGTAAGACTAACTGGTCTATAATTACCTGGTTCAGCTTTACTTCCCTTTTTGAATATAGGCACTACTTCCGCTATACGCTGTCAAAGTCGAAAAATATCGTGATTAACAATGCCTTGTACTGACCCCAATGCACATGCCCGCTGCTCGTGCACCCAGTCTGCCGTGCGTGCACATGTCCGCAATTTGCGTAAAATCGCTCCGGCGATTACACGCGTGATATGCGTATTTATGGTAGAGTTTGTGAGCTTGTAGCGGGCGACTCGTTTATATCATATTTAACCTAGATAGTGTGTTTTATAGATAGTATTCCCCTTAACAATGTCAGCAAGTATGTTTAGTGTAAATGGTTCGTGGACATGGGGATTCCTCTTTGCATGATATGAATGGTCAGACAAAGGTTGAATGGTGGTGTTTGCTATCCAGTTGTAGAGTATTTTATTAGTAACATTCCAGTGTTGGTTAGGAAGAGATTGTTCGCTCCAGCGTATAGTTATGTATAAAAGTAGTTCATAGACATTTACTGTATTTGCGGTTCATTATTCATGCGGCGGGAATCCTGAGGATACCTCCCACCTGAGCAGTTGGAAATAGACACAGCCCACCTGTTCGAATCCACCTATGACCTTTTGCTATAATGCAGAGACACATTCCTGCGTCTAATGAACAATGAGTTTGTAGGGACCATTGTATTGTACTGTAGGCTGTGTATATAAAGGCCACCATTGCTGGACCAGCACTCACTCTCTCTACAAGGTTTTCACGGTGAAGGCTGAGGGCTGGTTTCCAGAACGCGCTTGCGAATCATTCCCACGTGTGTAAGTTTCTCTGTAGCCATTTTGTTATTCTTTGTGTACGCCATTCGTTCTCATTTTGCTATCTTTAAGTGTTTGCCATTTATTCTCTTTGTGTTTGTTCTGTTTGCGATCGTTCGCTATTGTTCACATTTATTTCTTGTTATTCTGTTTAGATGTTGATGTTAGGTCTGTAGTGTATAAGCTGTAACTGTTTTTTCCCCTTTTTATACTAAAAGAATCTTCTAAGAAGGTGTTGGAACCTTACCAGGTCTTGTGTGTTTCACCAGTTATTGTAAAGGGTCTCTCTTAGCGTATTAACCGCTCATACTGTATTTACATCGTTAAAGGTTTAAGCATTACATAATTGTGGTATTACATTGCCAAGGTTTACAGTATAAGCATACCCTTACTGTGTTCATTTAAAAGGTTTAAAGGTTATCAACTGTGTGTACGCTCGCTGTGTGTATTCCGTACATTCAGCGCAGCGTGTGTACGCAACGTGTGTACCACGTATGGTTCTCTGTACGCAAACAGCGTACAAAGTGCGCAGCACATGCACGTGGTTTAGAGGCCATTATGGCTCCACGGTATTAGTACATAGCTTGTGTTCATAGGTAATATTTGACTTTATCAATTGAGGGCTCGTCCGGTCCTCCTCATATCCGCAGCCAACCAGGCAGACTTTATCCATCAGCAAAGGGCGGAAAGGTAGTATCCCCTGTATCCGTGTTTGTGGTTGGGGATACGGTAGTGCTGATCGGATAAGCGTCTGCTCCGCTTGGTTTGTAGGGATGCTGGTGGGATTCGGAACCGAAAGGTAAGAACGTTACGCTATTGTCTTTTAAAACTATTTTAATTACTGTTTGGCGCACATTGCACACGCAACACACGCACACACCTGTATTTTCATTTGTGTACTTTCACCTATCTACCTTCCTGTTTGCCATTTGCATTTATAACGTGCTGAGGTAATTTGTCGCTATTTTTAGTTAAAAGTAAAGAGTAATACTTAAGGGAGTAATTGTAAAGCACGCACACAGCCTGGCCTAGTTGTAAAGGTTGATACAGAGGAAACTGTGTGTAGTGTTAAGTGAGCGATTATAGTTAAATATCGTTTGCATTTATAGAAGCGTGTTATTTGTATTGCTGCGGACGTATCCGGCCTGTGTACACGTGTCTCGGGCAACGTGCTAGACAGCGTACGCAACGCAAAGGCCTACACATGGGGCGTATATTACGCAACGTGCGTACAGATACGCCCATTAAATACAAATCACACGATAGCATTGTTTTAGTAAGGCGATACGAAAGCCACGAGATAATAGCACAATTTCTTTCAGTTTCCTAAAACTAGTTTAAAAAGATCCTTCTCTTGCTGCATCTCCTCTGGGATTAACCTGTGTTACCTGAATGAAAGAAATTTTCTGTACAGAAAAATCAAAGTATATATGAAGTGAAAGAGCGTGCGTATGCAAGTAAAGTTTTCTTTTGGGTGAACCTTGAGAAAAATCGAGGTCTCGTAGGAGTACACCCGTGAAGTGAACACGTGGTGGCGTGGGAGAAGGCCATCTCACGTTAATAGTGAATAAGGTAAAAGAGAGCAATTAGTGTTACAGCAGACCAGAAGGTCGCTAAAATCAGAAATCCGTTAAAAGTACCTATACGAAGCTCTGAAGACCCTGACTTAAGAAAGGTCAGAGGTAAGTGAGCGCAACCCAGGGGGGTTGGCGAAGTACCCATATAGGCTCGTTTTGAGAATACGCTCCGGCTGAAGGTTTCGCAGCCTAAACAACCGATTCCGCTGGTCGTGCAGCGGATAAGTAATAGTTACTTATACGCAGTGCGACTGTACCGCATGTAATTGTGTGCATTAGTTGGTTACCTTGATACTCCATACGCATTTTGCGTACGCTTTGCGGGATCATAAACGCTATTTGTACATTCTAACGTGATTTGTGTAGGTTTTTTTATTTTAAGGGAGGTTCGCTGTTCACTCAGGAATTCTCCAGCAACCGATACTTACTGGGGAGGGTAGCATACTCCCACACGCCCCAGTAAATAGAGGTTATATAGGGGCCCTGGGTTGAGTACGCCAGCGCTGAAGCAGTTTCTGGGTGTATTGGTCAACGTGGGCGAGAGTGGGTGAAGGCACTCGTTGAGCTTTCACCGTTGCCTTACCTCTGGGAAATTGGTTTTTGTAAGGGTTCGCTGAGAAGGCTACACCTGCAAAGATGGGGGCCAGTTGCTCAAGGAAGGGACGATCAACCAAGGTTCAGTTTGATTTAGTACCATGACCAGTTGGGTCGGCCAGGTATATAATGTGTGAAAAATATGGATCACAAGCAGAGGTTTTATGCAATGAGTGGGAACGTATGACTGTGAACGATGGGGAGAAGTTTCCCAGGGTGGGCAGTTTTAATCCTAAGGTTTTGCAAAATTTAAGGAGAAGGATATGTCTAATAAAATCCGGGAAGCAACGAATTAGACATTATGATTATTTACAGTTATGGCAGCAGGAAGGTGAGATACAAAGGGAATCAGCTTACACGGCTGGTTCCCACCTTAGTAGGAAACACATGGCAACAGGAGAGAAAATGGCTACAGAGAATGGCATACTGGGATATGATGATAATAGTGCACTTAGTAACTGTATTAATGACAATAAGAATAAATGTAATGAATGTAATAACGATAGGAGTAAAACTAATATGCAAATTCTAACCCGTGCAAGTTGCACCCCATGTTAAACTTCCCTCAGGATTACAAGCAAGAAAGTGTGCCCAGCACGATGTCGGCACCTTTTTCAGCAACCATCATACGAGACACCCAGGTGGGCACGGCCCGATCGGTAAAGGCAGTAGTCAAGCCCCCTTACGTAGGGTCAGGTGAGGTCGTGCCCACAGGTAAGTACGGTATTGTATATTATGCACAGACAAATGCACCTCATATTGTAGAGTCAACACAAGATGATGTAGTTGAACTTAATCCTGTCAGGGTGATTGCAGTCCCAAATGGACAGACTGACGCTCTGGGAATCACTCCCGCCAGGAACATTGCAATGCACTGCCCCTGGTCCCGGACAGAATTAAGGACAATTATGTCTGAATTTCCCGATCCCAGGAGAGATCTAGCCGCATGCCAAAGGTTCATTAGAGAACTAGGTAACGCCACTGGACCCACTAACAAGGATTGGCAGACCGTACTGCGGGCATGTTTGCCCTCTACTATTGACCCTTTGAAATTCATTTCTGATTGTAAGTTAGACGAAGAGAGACCTCTCACTGAGGCATACAATCAGGAAAATGTTAAGCAGATCAACATGCAATTAGGAGTATATTTCCCAACTGTTGTCAAGTGGAACAAAATCTTCTCCATAAGACAAAAAGAAGGTGAAACTGCTTCAAATTATTTCAATTGAGCACTGCAAGAAATGGCTAGATACACTGGGATCGCGGATATTGAGGAAAATGTACATCATAGAGAAGTAGTGGTTTATGTATTAATGGAAGGTTTAACAAAAGTGTTGAGATCAAGGGTACAGACCACTCAACCTAACTGGAGAAGTATCTCGGTGGCTGCATTAAGGAAGTCCGCTGTTGGGCACACTCGGAACATCAGCAAACACAGGGAGTCACAGGGGGGTAAGCTGATGACAATAAGTAAGCTACCCCAGTCTAAGCCCCAGACCCCTGTTGGTAAGTCGAAGGTGATAAGATGTTATAGCTGCCAAAGGGAAGGTCATTTTGCACGGAATTGTATGTTTAAAGACACACACAAGGTATATAAACCCCCTAGACAACGACATGACCATGATATCCAAAGAACCAGGGAAGCACAGGGAGAGCGGTTGATGGTGATGAGCATCCAAGCACTAGAGGAGGCATCAAATCGACCAAAACCCCAGGACCCTGGCACATGGAGGAAGCCAAGGGTTTGTTATCTGTGTAAAAGGGAAGGGCATTATGCCAGCAACTGTAACAGCCCACATAAAGTCAGACCTCCTAGACAAGAACACAAACAAAGATATGACACATGTAATTGTAATCAGGGATCACATAGGAAAAATTTTGGGCCGCACTTGTAATTTGCAGCCAGTAAAGTTGATCATTAGCCTTGATAGTAAGCCTGAGGTTACAGTCAATGAAATTGGTAGGTCATTTCTTGTAGACACAAGGGCGGCCAGGTAAACTCTGTGATTTATCTTTAAATGTTTCCTTTTTAATCTCTGACGTTCACCAGCAGAACTCGAACGTCACATGACTACTTGGTCTTTTCAGAGGTCTACCCAACCCCAGTATATCTTACCAGCATCGTTGTGTTTGGCCAGGCACAAAGGGTGGAGAGTGGAGATACTGGTGGGGGAGACTGTGCGAAGATACCGATGGACATGTTGGTGTAAAAAAAAAAGCCTGATGGTGAACGGAAATCAGACAATGTTTTTTTTTCCTATTGTTCTCTCTCTCTCTCTTTGTTCTTTCATGTTTTATGGATGGTATGTCACACATCAGTTAGACAAATGGTAATGCAAGATTTATTGTCCTTACAGAAAGATCGCTGATTCGGAAAGAATATTGTATCACCGGAGTGTTCGTTTTGGGAAGACTGAGAGACAACACCTTTGAGATGACATCTGAGCAAGAAGAACAACAAGACTAGAGGACAAATTATCATAACAAGTTTTTTTTCCCCTTCAATTATTTCCGGTACCCCCATTACAACTTTCTCTTTCTCCTCCTGTAAGATGGACTCGCCCCAAGAGACTGTAATCCGTGTTTTCCTGTTGACCCTGTTGGTGACCAGAGCAGTCTGTTTCGGTGAGAGTACCAGTGAGGTCGAGAAAGGATCTGGAATGGGTTCTGATGATCAGGATGGAGTCGTAGAATTCCAAGGGCAACACAATCACCGAGCAAAGGCGAGTATCACAAAAACGATCTGGTAGCCATGACATTAATAGACATTGTGAAGGATTGTTAGCTGAAGAGAATTGTATCTGTAGGAATTGTGACAACATAGTTGAGGACGGGTGCATCCAGAGATGTCAGTCCAGCATTAATATCAATATGGACCGTCATCCATTGAGTGACTATCACTCATTAGTGGTAAAGGTTTTAAACCAAAACGGAATGCTGGGTGTGCTCACAAGTACCTCAAGGTCATAGAAAGTCAGGACTAGTGCCATACTCTTTAACGATAGATGAGGTACTTGAATTAAGGGGTGGGAGACCAGTGGACAAGAAATGTTATATTTCTTTCCCTCCTAGTTTGAAGCTCCACCAATACCATGTAGATAGGTCCCTAATATGTTTTAACATTTCCAATCCCCGAAAGCCGGGAAATTGGGAAGTGACATGGAACAACCGAACCATGACATTCTCACACAGAGCCGATAGAATGCCCATCGACTCAGAGCTTATACGCCAAATACCCAACAGTGGAAGATATTTCCAATATAGGTACACTTTAGGAAGTAGGCCCATGCGAGTTGGAGAAGTATCACCAGGATACAGTACGCATATCATACAACCTGATACGTGTACTAGACAGATGAGGGAGTTAGGGATAGGATTTTTCACCTGGAAGGTTTGTAATATGGTGATGTCATTCTCTGTCCCATATGTCCTCCCTGATGATGCATATTTCATATGTGGGAGGAAGGCGTATAAGTGGTTTGCCCCAAATTCAGAGGGATTGTGTTACATTGGAAGAGTATTGCCAGAGGTAATGACCATTACCCATGAAAAGATCAAAGATGCTCACCGCAATGCTCAAGCTCCTTACACTCACACCCATTACGAACACATTGTAAAGAGACACCTTATAGATAGGACAGAGCACGCAGCCTCTGATTTGATTCACGAATCCACCGGGATTCAATTCCTACTCGCGTTAGATATCACCCGTACCGTCAGAGGAGTTATAAATTTTAGGTATATTACCGCGCTAGCAAACCTGATAGACAATATCACCGAGATGTATGATGACACCTTCAGGTATACTGGGAGAGAATTGCAAGCTTACAAAACGGAACTGATCCAGCACAGGATGGTTCTAAATTACATCACAGCAGTGACAGGAGGGTATTGTGTCACCCTAGCAACTCAGTATGGTGTGAAATGTTGTACGTATATCACAAACAGTACTGAGGACCCAACAGAGGTCATAGATCAAAAGATGGACGATATCTTGCAATTGAAGTGGGAGTTCCGAAGGAGGCACAACCTTACCCTTGCTTCTTTGGGTAATGAACTGAACGGCTGGGTTTCATGGTTGAACCCACGTAATTGGTTTTCAGGTTTAGGAGAATGGGCTCAAAATGTTATCGTTACTGTAGGGAAGTTCCTCTTATGTATCCTAGGAGTTGTCATAATGATTGGTATGATATTCAGATGTGTTCGGATTTTAATGAATTGCAAGCGTAGTACCAAATTGATGAGTTTGAGGAGCGAGGGCATTGTAACAACAACTAGCTTAATTTATGACCCGTCAATCGAGACAATGTTGTGATAAAATGTGATTCCACGGTCCGTTTCTTTCACCCGTTTCTCCTTTGTTTTTCTCCAAGGTACAAAGACATCCACTTGGAAGAAGAATTTGATGACCCTTTATACAGACCACTGATGAACTGTGTCACAGACACCTAATGAGCTTTCAGAGACTGTAAATTTTATGGACACTTGAAGAGCTTTGCTTGCCACTTACAGCAAAGATATAGTAAAGAGACAAAAACATCAGACAAGACATCAGACAAGACTTCAACAAGGCACCCAGAGACGACCACATACATAATCATATGACTGCATTTATAACGCATGTTTCTCATCTTCATCTCTACTATCTTCAGGTAGTGACACACATAGTCGACAGGTAATATAGGCACATATATTAGCACTCACATACTCTCCCCCTTCATGTATCATCAACTAATGTGCACCCCATTTGTTGGAACTAAAAGCCGAAAAGAGCTCGGTAGAGTTTGTTAGCCCATTTACAGACCCTTAATATGGGATGAGAAGGATTCAATGTATACTTCGCAATACCTCGAAGCTTGATTTAGAACATGTACGGCACGATGATACATGACCCCTCAGACATGGATTTCATACACACATGCTTTTACTATCCCACTAGGTCATACATTTCCCACCTCCTCCTCTCCTCCCTACTCCCAATCATAATGAGGTATTTCATGGTAACATATATATTTTTCTGTTTGAATTGTGTAGAAAGTGGCAGTTATTGGTGACTGCCAAAGGGTGGACTGTCAAAGTCGAAAAATATCGTGATTCACAATGCCTTGTACTGACCCCAATGCACATGCCCGCTGCTCGTGCACCCAGTCTGCCGTGCGTGCACATGTCCGCAATTTGCGTAAAATCGCTCCGGCGATAACGCGCGTGATATGCTTATTTACGGTAGAGTTAGTGAGCTTGTAGCGGGCGACTCGTTTATATCATATTTAACCTAGATAGTGTGTTTTATAGATAGTATTCCCCTTAACAATGTCAGCAAGTATGTTTAGTGTAAATGGTTCGTGGACATGGGGATTCCTCTTTGCATTATATGAAGGGTCAGACAAAGGTTGAACGGTGGTGTTTGGTATCCAGTTGTAGAGTATTTTATTAGTAACATTCCGGTGTTGGTTAGGAAGAGATTGTTCGCTCCTGCGTATAGTTATGTATAAAAGTAGTTCATAGACATTTACTGTATTTGCGGTTCATTATTCATGCGGCGGGAATTCTGAGGATACCTCCCACCTGAGCAGTTGGAAATAGACACAGCTCACCTGTTCGAATCCACCTATGACCTTTTGTTATAATGCAGAGACACATTCCTGCATCCAATGAACAATGAGATTGTAGGGACCATTGTATTGTACTGTAGGCTGTGTATATAAAGGCCACCATTGCTGGACCAGCACTCACTCTCTCTACAAGGTTTTCACGGTGAAGGCTGAGGGCTGGTTTCCAGAACGCGCTTGCGAATCATTCCCACGTGTGTAAGTTTCTCTGTAGCCATTTTGTTATTCTTTGTGTACGCCATTCGTTCTCATTTTGTTATCTTTAAGTGTTTGCCATTTATTCTCTTTGTGTTTGTTCTGTTTGCGATCGTTCGCTATTGTTCACATTTATTTCTTGTTATTCTGTTTAGATGTTGATGTTAGGTCTGTAGTGTATAAGCTGTAACTGTTTTTTCCCCTTTTTATACTAAAAGAATCTTCTAAGAAGGTGTTGGAACCTTACCAGGTCTTGTGTGTTTCACCAGTTATTGTAAAGGGTCTCTCTTAGCGTATTAACCGCTCATACCGTATTTACATCGTTAAAGGTTTAAGCATCACATAATTGTGGTATTACATTGCCAAGGTTTACAGTATAAGCATACCCTTACTGTGTTCATTTAAAAGGTTTAAAGGTTATCAACTGTGTGTACGCTTGCTGTGTGTATTCTGTACATTCAGCGCAGCGTGTGTACGCAAAGTTCAGAGTGAAGCTCCATTAGAACCCTCGGGTTAATACAATCGGGCCCTGGTATTTTATTAATCTTTAAATATTTTAATCGGTCACAGACTACTTCCTCGCTTAAATAAGTACCTATCAGTGGGATATTCTCATTATTGAGATTGTGTGTCAGTCCCTGAAATGGGTCCTCTCTAGTGAATACTGTTGAAAAAAACTAATTTAGTGTGTCCGCTATGTCATTATCATTTTTGCTTAAGACTTCCAATTTGTCTTTTAAAGGGACTATACTCTCCTTCTTTAATCTCTTGCTATTAATGTATTTAAAGGATTTTTTGGGATTCGCTTTGCTTTTCTTTGCTACTAGTTTTACGGTTTCTACTTTAGCCGCTCTTATTTCTTTTTTGCAAATTTTGTTTCATTCTATAGTGCTGAAATGACTCTGCTTCCCCGTCAGATTTGTATTTTTTAAATGGTCGCCTTTTCTTACCCATAAGTTCCTTATCCTTTTTGTTAAGCTACATCGGTTTATGATTTTTATTCCTTTTTTTGCTACTCATAGGAATAAATTTGAGTGTATTTTTAGCTATCAGGAATTTTAGTACCTTCCATTTCTCCATAGTATTTTTTCCTATAAACAAACCTTCCCATTCAATATCCCTGAAAAATACCCTCATCTTTTCAAAATTTGCTTTGCTAAAGTTTAGAGTCCTAGTTGAGCCAGTATAGGGCTGTTTATGGAAACTGATATTGAATGTGGCCATATTGTGGTCGCTGTTTCCTATGGGTTCCCCTACTATAATACCTGATACCAAATCCCCATTGTTTGTTAATACCAGGTCTAAGATTGCATTGTACCTAGTTGGTTCCTACGGCTTAAGGGATTCCACCCATTGGCTGAGGGTGGCACTGTTGGGCGGCGTACCCTGATTAGCTGGCGCCCCTGGCGAGTGCCATCCTGGCCAATGGGTAGATACACCCCTGCATACTGTTCAGTAAAGATATCTTGAAGTTCATTTCTACCAGTTTTTTTTAGTAAGGGTACCAGTGGCAAAAGCAGGATTTTTAGAGGGGGCTTTCCAAATGCAATCCACAATATCCTGCTCTGCGAAACATGGAATACAATATTTATATTTAACACTATAGTAGGGGTGTAGCGAGGGTGGCTCTGATGGAGCGCAAGCTCTGGATGCTGGAAAAGTTAGAGGGAGCGTTGCCACCTGCCTACCCCCTCCTTTTGTCTGCTATACCACTAGCTACTTTACAGGCAGCTGCAGAGCAGGAGGAGAAGCAGAGTGGGTGCACACTCAGCGCGCAGAGCCCCTGTTTTAAACATGTGGGGTGCTCAAAGGAAACCTTCTCCCTGAGCTCCCCAAGGCCTAGAACCGGCCCTGTCACCAATTTAGGATTTTATACCAAACAGTAATAGGATACAGTGTTCCTTTATTTTCTTTGGAGAAGATTTAAATATTACTCATCACTTTGTTATGACACAGGAAGTGGTCAATTTACCGACAATCAAAATCCCGAAAAGGTCAAAATCCCAACATGGTCAAAATACCGACATTTAAAATACTGACATTTAAAATGTCGACAGGTCAAAAAGTCGAAAGCAGTTTTTCATGATTTTTTCATTGAAACCGACTTTACCATCCTAGTGGACCTGCAGTGGGGAATATAATAATGTGCAGAGCGCAGTGAGCCATGTGAGGGGACGCGGTACACTTATACAGTGTCCATGTTGACCAGAGCCGGCCCTAACCAATATGATGCCCTAGGCAAGATTTTGGCTGGTGCCCCCTAGCACCACCGCAGGTTCCGCCTCTGACCTTGCACCTCTTTCCCAGCACCATCACCCCTCACCCATAGCAGTCTTTATTTTGGTGTTTGTACCCCCTATATTTTAAATAGGAACAGTTCTCACATTTGGCGCACAGCCCAAAAAGGGGTGTGTTTTTGCTGGAAAGGGGCATGGCCACACAATAGTAACCCCAGTTCCAATTATGCCACACAGTACTGCAACTTTACTCACATTTGATCATGCGATAGTGTCCATAATTCATATTACATCCCACAGTAGTATCACTTTACCTTATAAAGGTTTCTCCTCACAGTAGAGCCCCTTATTCACATTACATCACACTGAATTGCTCCTTATTCACATTACACCACACCTTATTGCTCTTTATTCACATTAGATGACACAGTAGTGCCCTTTCTATACGCAATGCCACATAGTAGAGCACCTTATACACATAATGCCACACAGTAATGCCCCTTACACATATGAGACACATTATTAATGTCCTTATAAACATAATGCGCCTTACACATTATGACAACCTTTATTAATGCCCTTTTACACATAATGTCCCTTACACATATTGGGCACATTCATAATGCCCTTATACACATAATGACACACATAGTGTCCCCTACACATTTGCTGCACATTATTAGTCCCCTATACACATAATGACACACATACAGTAGTACCCTGTTACACATATGCCGCACAGTACACCTTACACATATGTTGCACATTATTAATGCATTTTTACATGACACACATAATGCTCCTTACACATATTCCGAACACTACTGCACAACCAACCCACTCGCATGCACACAACACTCACACTGCCACTAACACTGTGACCTCTGCCTCTGCTTGGATACAGATGTGTCTTCATAAATCGTTTCTCAATGCTAACGTCAGGTACATCTTTTTTAATGAAAATGCATCTTATTTGCATTGCTGTGTGGCTAGGATGCACAAGCAGCTTCTGATGATTAAAATGATATGCAGCATGCCTATATTCTGTGTGCGGCTGCATCTGCATATGAAATGCTACACAGAATATAGGCATGCCACATATCATTTTAATCAGCAGAAGCTGCTGATGCCCCTAGGCATATCAAATGCCCTAGGCAATTGCCTAGTTTGCCTATGCCTATGGCCGGCTCTGATGTTGACCTATGTCGACATACACAAAAAAAGTGAAAAAACTTGTGTTGACTTTTTGATCTGTCAACATTTTAAATGTCTGTATTTTGACCGTGTCGGTATTTTAAATGTCGGTATTTTGACCTTGTCGGGATTTCGACCGCCTGTCAATTGTTGTTGGTATTTTGACCGTCGGGATTTTGATTGTAGGTATTTCATACTAAACCCTTTGGCACAAATGTTGGACTTATTATTGATTTATTACACAAAGTATTTAATTTTTATTTTTATGTATAATGTGAATGGCTGTCCTACAGGATGTTATTGTAAGGATACTGGGGGCCATTCCGAGTTGATCGAAGCTGTGCTAAATTTAGCACAGCTACAATCTTCTTCCCTGACATGCGGGGGGACGCCCAGCACAGGGCTAGCCCGCCCCGCATGTCAGTGCCGCCCCGCCCCCCCCCTGCAGAAGTGCAAAGGCATCGCACAGCGGCGATGCCTTTGCACTTCAAGAGTAGCTCCCGGCCAGCGCAGCTTTAGCGTGCTGGCCGGGAGCTACTCATCACTCTCCGGCCCGCAGCTGCTGCATGTGACGTCACGCAGCCACTGCGGCCCGCCCCCCATTCGGTCGCCTGCGTTGGCCGGACCAAACCCACGAAACGGCGGCCAAACATGCCGTTCCACCCCCTCCCGCCCAGCGATCGCCTCTGCCTGTCAATCAGGCAGAGGTGATCGCATCCCTGCTACGGCCTTCGGCCATCTGGCTTGCGCCGGCGCAGCAGGGATCCGTTCTCACTGCTGCATTACAATGCAGCGACTGAATGGGTTAGAATGACCCCCACTATACAGAAACCACAGAATCATTGTTCTTGCAAAAAGAGCTCAGACTAGAATGTGTGTGCCCTGGTCACTACAGCTTTTTTTGTGTGATACAGAAGTAATTAATCTTGGTAACCAAAATGTCAGTGTATGGGGGTATGTGAGCAGGACTGTGACTGAGGCTTATTATTGGTCCCCACACTCATTCCACGCACCTTTTACTTTGTGGTACTAAGGGGGTCATTCCGAGTTGATCGCTAGCTGTCGTTGTTCGCTGCGTAACGATCAGTTAAAAAAACGACAAATCTGAGCTTGCGCATGCACTGCAATTCGCACGCGCGTCGGACGGGTACAAAGTGCTTTGTGGTTCTGCACTGGTTCCATTCGCACAACCGAATGCAAGGAGATTGACAGGAAGTGGGAGTTTCTGGGTGTCAACTGACCGTTTTCTGGGAGTGTTTGGAAAAACGCAGGCGTGGCCGGGCGTTTGCTGGGCGGGTATCTGACGTCATTACCGTGTCACTCGTCTCAGCAATCATCGCACAGAATAAGTAACTACAGGGCTGGTCTAGTTCTGCACAAAATGTGTTTGTTGCCGCGCGGCTGCACACTCCTGCAAAGCGAAAATACACTCCCCCATGGGCGGCGACTATGCGTTTGCGTGGCTGCTAAAAGTAGCTAGCAAGCGATCAACTTGGAATGAGGGCCTAAGTGATGCCACCAAGGACAGAGTTGGCCTTCTGGGGGAACAAGGCAATATATTAATGCAGAGGTTCTCAAACTCGGTCCTCAGGACCCCACACAGTGCATGTTTTGCAGGTAACCCAGCAGGTGCACAGGTGTATTAATTACTCACTGACACATTTTAAAAGGTTCACAGGTGGAGCTAATTATTTCACTTGCGATTCTGTGAGGAGACCTGCAAAACATGCACTGTGTGGGCCCCCGAGGACCGAGTTTGAGAACCTCTTTATTAATGTAACAAGGATCATTTGGTTTTGATCTCATAATTAAAATCTAGCTTACACCCTTTATCTTCATTTAACAGAAGTGTAATGCACATAAAAGATATCAAAGTGTACTACTGGGGAAGTATTTTGATATTCCTATATTTGTAATTGTTTTGTTGTGTTTTAAATAAAAAAAATATACAATTAACTGTGAATTCTCTGGGATACTAGAACCTTAGCTCACCCGGATCACAGTCACCTGGAGTAGACAGGACACACAACAGTGATCATGCAGGAAGCAAAGTCAAAGTCCAGTTTGGTTTAATTATCTAGTTTTATTTGAAACAGGTGCAAGTTTATGTACTATTTACTCACAGTTGTTTTGGAGCAGCAATTGCTTGTTAGACCAGTGTTTCCTGCTTTCTCCTAGGTTAAAAGCAAAGGTTTGCAGAAAGTCCCTCCTGTATAAAGTATACAATGCCCAGGGTGTTAACTAGCTCAGAATGGCCAGTGCCACCACCCATGGGGCGAAATCAGCAGCTCCTGCTATCACCATTTGCTGGGTGACTGCTGAGATGTTATTACCAGCAGTGCACCTGTCCCCTTCCCTGGACCCTTCAATCTCCAGAGCTCAGAGTTCTGCTTTCTGGCTCCTGCACAGTGAGTAGGGAAAGACGTCATGACGTCTCCCCAAACATAGTGCAGATCAAGGAGCCACTAGGTGGTGGGCATAGGGGGTAGCTTTATCTTCTGGCAAAGTGAGAAAGATGAAGACTAGAGACAGAAAAATGGGAGTAGAGGAGACATGATAATATAATCAGAAGGGCAATGAGGCAAGGAAGGATCAGAGAGAGGATAGGTAAGGGTAACTATAATATAAGAGAGGAACAGGGAAACATAGAAGAAGATGTGGAAGAGGAGACAGAAGGTGAGAAAACTTATGAAGCCGAGGAGAGATTGAAAGACAGGAGCACAGGCATGATAGAAATAAATGAGTATCAGAATAAGGAACACTGAAATAATAGAGAAAGTAATGGGAGCATAATGTGCATAAGGTGCCCTACTCCTGTGTGGCATAATGTGTATAAGGGGTACTACTGTGTGGCATAACATGTATAAGGAGTACTACTGTGTGGCATAATTTGTAATAAGGGGCACTACTGTGTGGCATAACTTGAATAAGGGCCACTATTGTGTAATGTCATGTGAATAAGGGGCACTACTGGGGTGGCATAATGTGAATAAGGGGCACTATTGTATAGCATAACATGAATAAAGGACACTACTGTGTGGTGTAATGTTAATAGGGGCGGCAACTGTGGCGTAACATGAATAAGGGACACTACTGTGTGGTGTAATATGAATAAGGGGCACTACAGTGGCAGAACACGAATAAGAGACACTACTGTGTGGTGTCATGTGAATAAGGGGCACTACAGTGGCATAATGTGAATAAGGGACACTACTGTGAGCTGTAATGTGAATTTAGGTGGTACTATTATGTGGCCATGCCCCTCCTCCATGAGACCACGTCCATTTCTTGGGCATATGCTTGCGGCACACGCTGTCCCTATTTAGGCTACTGGGGAAGGGGAAGAAATACTACTGATCTTCCTGGTACAGGGCACCAAAATGTCTAGTTGCAATTCCTAATGATGCCTATGTACTAAAAATCACGGCAGTAGCGTGATTAGTATCAGTCCGTATCGTGGCAATTTTTTAAACTACATTTTTCCCACTATGTATTAAAATGATCTCACAGAGACAGTGGTCGCAAAAAACTGTCCCTGTGAGTTACATTCCGGCTACATTGGAGTAGTCCTTCATGTTTCGCATCCCTTCATCGTAACCTAGTGGCGCTGCTGCACATGCGCTGTCTGCTGATTACACATGCACAAGTGGTCATTATAAATGCAGTGGAGTGTAGCCTATAGCTGTGGAGCTTAGTAAATTCTGCAATAAAACCGCACCAAAGATTTCTGTGTGGGCTTCTTTGTGATCAATAATGGGAAAGTGCAGCAGATGACTTTGAAAACCTCTCACATACAATCGGGGGAAAACTTAATATCTGTGGGTAACCCCCGAAAACACTCAATTTAGTTATTGGAAATGGGGGACTGCAGTTACCTGTGTGTGGGGAAATAAATATGAGGGTATCCTCACCCTAAAAAATGGGGGGATATTTCCTAAATGTTAATTCATAAATAGTACACCAGTGGTTCTCAAACTCGGTCCTCAGGAGCCCACACAGTGCATGTTTTGCAGGTAACCCAGCAGGTGCACAGGTGTATTAATTACTCACTGACACATTTTAAAAGGTCCACAGGTGGAGCTAATTATGTCACTTGTGATTCTGTGAGGAGACCTACAAAACATGCACCGTGTGGGGTCCTGAGGACCGAGTTTGAGAACCTGTGTAGTACACAAAACCCCCCCACTGGTTACTTAGAAATGAATATACTACAGCTGTGATATACTGTAATACATCACACACAAACAAGTGTGTTTTCTGTTTACACAAATGATCTTATGTAGCAAGCAAAGATGTCATTAATGCAGCATTAAACATCTATAATTGCATAAAAAATAATCAGTAGGGAACACTTTAAAATAAATACATGAATATAGATTTCCATGAGTTGCATTGGGCGAGGAAAAGGTTCTTAGTCAACTAAACGACATGAAATTCAGGGATTGGTGGCTCTTTTGTGCCCAATGAGTGTCAAATAGATATTTGAAGAAATATAGTTTTCAGCTGAAAGTCCAAAATCATTGTATTAAATATTTAAAAAAAATTACCAAATCATTAAACCATAACCTAACAACATCTGGTGGACCTAAGTTACCGCAGACCATGCAGCCAAGGATCAGACAAAGGCCCTCATTCCTAGTTGTTCGCTCGTTGACGATTTTCGCTATGCTGTGATTTGTTGCAAATTGCGCATGTGCAAGGCACGCAGGGCGTATACGCTTAGTTATTTAACTAAAAACTTTGCAGTTTTGCTGTGGATCCTGCGGCGCTTTTCAGTCGCACTGCTGATCGGTGAATGATTGACAGGAAAGGGGCGTTTCTGGGTGGTAACTGTGCGTTTTCTGGGAGTGTGCAAAAAAACGCTGGCGTGTCAGGGAAAAACGCGGGAGTGTCTGCAGAAACGGGGGAGTGGCTGGCCGAACGCATTGCGTGTTTGTGACGTCAAACCAGGAACTAAACGGACTGAGCTGATCGCAATCTGTGAGTAGGTCTGGAGCTACTCAGAAACTGCTAAGAATTATTTATTAGCAGTTCTGCTAATCTTTCGTTTGCAATTCTGCTAAGCTAAGATACACTCCCAGATGGCGGTGGCCTAGCGTGTGCAATGCTGCTAAAAGCAGCTAGCGAGCAAACAACTCGGAATGAGGGCCAAAATCACCAAACAACCTATTGGCAGAGAGCGTAATCACAAATGTATACATTTTTTTAATTATGCAATACACACTAACTAAATGTAGATAGATAGATAGATAGATAGATAGATAGATAGATAGATATTCTTTTTTATATTTTATTGTAGTTTCATGAATATTTGAGTTACTCTTTTTCTTAGTTGGGAATAATTGACCGTGGAAGCAGTGAGGAAGTTAGCTACATGGCTTATTGTTCTTTTATGCTATTTACAAAGTAAACGGCAGATACAGTAACAGGACATTTCTTCTTGTCTGACTTTTACTTTTTAAACAACATAAAAGTACAATAAAGCAGGATTGTCTTACGGTATCCACAGGTCACAAGATGTTTTCCACCTGATAAGGTTCTGGTGTGAAAATAAAAAGTTTTATGTTCAAACATTTTCCGGGATGAAGCTTTTTTGATGACCAATTATTTGTGTAGCAGAGTGAAAAAAAAGTAGGCGGTCCAGGTGGCCAATGACACGTTCTGCACTGAATCATGTTGTTACTGTATGGCCCTGGAATTGTGTAATGGGGAAGTACCACAATGATACAATCTTGTTATCACATCTACTGAGCCCCACCCACTTTTGTGACATGCCACCCTGCTGGGCTCATTCGGCTGCCCCTTTCCGGAGGAGCCAGGAAGTCGGAAAGTATGTACTGTATGTGCCCAGGAGGTGTTCTTTATCAATGTGGTTCCAGGGGTGGTTTAACACAGGAGGGGGCTCCGTATGGGCCCCCTCCTCTGTATGGTGCAGTAGACTCTGGCATAGTGCCATAGCCTACTGTGCATGCGCAGGTCTTCGAAAACATGGCACCTGCGATGCTCCAGCAACTTTAGTTAGCTACTGTAGTTGTCTGGTTGGAATGAAGATCTGGTATTGTGCGAAAACAAATGATAATCGTCCATTTACTAACAAACACTGGAATATGGATGAATCTATTTGATTTAACCAATTTGTCTGAGCAGCAGTTTATGTCTGTCTTCTGATGTTTGGTAGTAAATGGTTGATTGACGCAACTGTACCAGTTTAATCATCAACATTTTGGTTCAATTTTAGTCAGCAAGATGTTTTTGGTCTGTGGAAGAAAACCAGGGCACCTAGAGGAAACACTACGAGAACATACAAACTCCACACAGATATGGTACGGTTTGGGAATGTTAGGAGGGAGCACCTTGCACTGTCTGAGTCTTTCCATCCAGACACTAGGACCATCGGACGGCTGGAGGTGCGACACTTGACCTTGTATACTACTAAGCATGTCTTCCACTCCATCCTCCGTGCTAGAAGGATTAGCCCCTGAGAGTCTCCAGCAATACTCACAGAATGACAGTATTGCAGAGGCCATCAAACCAAGATAGTCCCATTCCATCATCACTGCTGTACTGCTGCATGTATAGATCCAGTGAACGTACTCCACTTCCACCATCATTTGTACAGACACAGGTGTATGTTATATACACACTGTGTACCTGTTATACATACCTGCTGCATTAACCCTGTGTCATTCTGTAAACCTGTTCTGCCTGGTTAATAACTATAGGACAATATTTAGTAATCTACCATGTGGACTAACCGCCATCGGAGAGAGAATTGACTGCATAGGAAAGGAAAGAGTTAAACATCTGGTGAGGGACCTAGCTGTGAGGAAAGTACAGCCTATTTGAAGGGGAGGGTTTAATATATATAGGGAAGGTGAGGCCATTTTAGTTCTCTCCTGTGGTGATTTGCCTTGAGTGGGTGAGTGCTGCAGTGCAGGAATTTTCCCACATAAATTGTGAGTGTGTTTTACAAATACACTTTGTCCCTTCTACCTGTTTATAACTCCCCTGCATTCAATCATGGCTTCCCGCCCTCAACGTTCCGCCGGGCCTCCAGCTCGGTACCGCGCTTCTGGCGGTGGAGCTGGGCCGGGGGAAGGGGTGGTAGGCCTGGGGGACGGGGCTCCGTCCCCCGGGGCCTCCACGAGTGCGGGCGGGAGCGCAGTGCGGCGGACCAGGTCGGCCTCGCCGCTGGGGGCCGGGCCGGCGGTGCCGGCCAGGCACGGGCGGCGGGGAGGGCCGGAGGTCCGTTCAGGCCGCCCGGAGGTTGACGGGCATCGGCCCTCGCCTCCTGGAGCGGCGGAGGCAGGAGTGTGTGCGGCGGCGGCGGGTGCCCGCGGGCGTGCGCATGCTCGCCGCGGAGGGCGCTAGGCGGTGCGTCCTTACCCGGCCTCTATCGCTTCCCCCTTGCCGCGGCCGGGTGGAAGTGCCGGGCGGGGGGGGGGAGGGCCGGACGGGGGTCGTTTGTTCGCCGCGCGGGGGCCCGTCACGGAGCCTCGCGCGGCGGCTGGGACTGGTGCGGCGGCCGGGAACTCTGTGGCGGGAAGCAGTGGGACGCGCGCACGAGGTGCGCGCGCGCCCACGCTCGCCACAGGCGGCGCCAGCCGCGCACGGGTGCACGCAGCGGCGCCGCCAGCACCTCTGTCCCCACTGATAACTCCCCGGCAGCCGGAGTCCGGCAGGGGCCGGGAGGGGGGGGAGAAGCAGGGGGATGTAGCAGAGTCTCTCAAGGGACAGCGCTGGGCAAGAGAGGGCAGGGCGTGCAAATAGGGACACGGCAGGGAGTGGTGATGGGGCGCACGCACGGGATGCGCGCGTGCCCATCGCGGGCGGCGCAGTGCGCCCGCGTCCGCGCGCAGCTTCGCCGCGGTTTTCCCTGTCTCCCCAAAACACTCCACCGGAGCCGGGATACAGCTGCTTTCGAGGGAGGAGGGGGGACAGGGAATGGATTAGTGGCCGCAGGGCCGCGGCACGCGCTGTTTGGCATGGCGGCGGGTCCTCCCCAGGAACGGGGGATAGTTATGATCCGCAAGGGGAGGAGGCATACTCGGAGGGGGAGAGTGAGGGCTCCGACAGGGGTGCCCCCGCTTCCACGCTGGGGCAACGGGCGTCGGGTGCCCGGGTCACGACTGTCGGGCGGCGGGCGCGGGATCGCACCCAGGAACTGGCGGGGGGTCCTTCGGGGTCCGTTGCCGGGTTTCACGGCGGTCGGGACCCTTCCGGTGCGCTGGCGTCGGCCCTGGCCACAGTGGTGGAGGCGTTGGGGCCGCTAGCCGCGGTGGCCTCCCTGAGGGCTGCGGCAAGTTACGGCGCGCCTGCGGGGGCAGGCTGGTCCGGCAGGCGGAAGGCCTCAGCGGCGCAGCGGGTAGCGCGCGCCTGCCGGGAGCTTGGAGCGGCCGCCGCGGAATTGGAACTAGGTCCGCGGGACAGAACGGGCAGGGGCGCACGGCCGCAGCGCCCCCCCCCCCCACGTAGGGCTCGGCATGCGCCGCGAGTACGGGCCGGGTCCCCCTCTTCTTTATCTTTTATAGGGGACCACGAGGAATTAGAGATGGCAGAATCCATGGAGGAAGACGTCGAGGTGGACACGCCAGAGGATTCCATGTCGGGGCGGTCGACGGCATCAGGTGAGGTGGTGCAGTCGATATCGGGTTCCCCCACGAGCTCTAGTTCTCGTAGTTCTTCTTCTTCCTCCTCTTCGTCTTCTCTGTCGTCGCAGGCGTCCGAAGTAAGTAGCACTACTAGGGCGAAGAAGAGGGCGGCGAAATTCGCCAAGCGGGCGGCAGGCCAGCAGAAGAGGCGGAAGAGGCGCAAGCGGCTTAGCGAGGAAGCTCGTAGGGCCAAGAAGCGCCGCGATTTGCCCGGGGTCGTTCGCTGCGACTACACTGCCGTAATGCGAGGGCTGCGGGATAGCTGCCGCAAGAAGATTCGCAGGGGTGACTTCGTGGATGTGTTTGTATTGACGAAGGCCACGAAGAAGGATTATAAGGCGGCGGCCGCGAAGAAGGGCATCGGGGCTGAGGCATTCCGGACCTTCGATAATTGGCTGGCCGGGCTCTGGGTATTTGCGGCGTGCTACCTGGAGGACAGGCCGGAAGAGCACATGAATGTAATCCGGTACCTGCATCTCGTACACGACATGCAGCGCACATCCTCGGGCTCTGAGTGGCGTCGGTATGACCAGGAATTTAGGGAAAAGCAGGACGGATTGCGGGTCATGGACTTTGGGTTCAAGGATGTTGAGGTCTGGCTCAAGGTAACTCGGACCTCGCAGCAGGCCGAGGAAACCCGGAAACCGGGGGCGGACGGGCGCCGCGCAGCGTCGTCCGCCCAGGGGTCCGGCGCGGACGGTGGACTGGCCAAAGCAGGTGGGTCGGCCGTCCGGGCAGGGGGGCATGCCGCCACAAGAGGAAAATGTTTCGCGTTTAACAGCGCGACATGTTCCTTCGGCAAGCAGTGTCGTTTTCGACACTCCTGCCTGCAATGTGGCGGATCCCATCCAGCCTCCTCCTGCTTCAAAGGCAATCGGCAGGCTGCGCGGGGTAAGCAATCTTACCCCAGACAGGCCGCGAGCAGGAACGCTCTGCAGAGCTCCAACACCAATTAAATTGGGGACTATGGGCCGGTGGTTGGACTTGTATCCGAATAGGGAGGATGCAAAATTTTTGTTTTCCGGTTTTCAGTTTGGGTTTCGCTTGCCTGTTGCGAGCGAGGTGTCCGTGCGGGCACAGCGGAACCTCCAATCTGCCCGAGCCTTGCCGTTAGTGCTACGGGAGAAAGTGGATAAAGAGGTCAGGTTGGGCAGGATGGAGGGACCGTTTATATCACCCCCGGTGGATGACTTGGTCATCTCTCCGGTCGGGGTGGTTCCTAAGAAGACTCCAGGCACTTTCCGGCTCATTCAGCATCTTTCTTACCCGTCGGGGGCGTCGGTCAATGACGCAATACCGCCGGCACATTGCTCGGTGGTGTATCAGTCGTTTGACGAAGCGTTAGAGATGGTCCGCAGCTACGGGACTGGGGCCCTCATGGCTAAGATTGATGTTGAGTCCGCTTTTCGGTTGTTGTCGTTGCATCCGGACTCATTCCGTTTTATGGGTTTCCGGATTGGGGCGGAGTATTTCATCGACAAATGTTTGCCGATGGGATGTTCCGTTTCATGCTCATTTTTCGAGCGTTTTAGCACGTTTCTACATTGGTGCGTGGAGTCTTCGTCAGGGGGTCACGGGGTCGCCCATTACCTCGATGACTTCCTGTGTGCGGGTCCGGCAAATTCTCCACGCTGCAGCGACTTGTTTTTTAGCATCCGAGCTCTGTTTTACCACTTCGGCGTTCCCGTGGCCGTGGATAAAACAGAGGGTCCGGCCTCCTGTTTGTCATTTTTGGGGATTGAAATTGACACTGTGGCTGGAGAGTGTCGACTGCCTCGGGACAAGGATTGGAAGCTCCGCGACGCTATTTGCCGGTTCAAGGGGTCGCGTAAAGTCACGCTGCGGCAGGCGCAGTCCTTGCTGGGCATGTTGAACTTTGCTTGTCGGGTAATACCGATGGGCAGGGTTTTCTGCCGGAAGCTAGAAAGGGCGACGGCGGGGTGTGCCAGACCACACCATTTCGTGCGGTTGTCCTCCGAAATAAAAAGGGATTTGGCCATATGGGCCTCGTTCTTGGAGGATTTCAACGGGGTGTGTATATGGCAGGCGCCAGCGGTGGACAGCGAGCGGTTGCAGCTGTTCACCGACGCAGCAGGTGCCTCTGGATTCGGTTGCTATCTGGAGGGATCTTGGTGCGCGGCCTCGTGGCCGGCTGAATGTCATCGCGAAGGTTTAACTAAGGACCTGGTGCTTCTGGAGCTTTTCCCCATTATGGTGGCGTTGGAGGTCTGGGGCGATCGGCTGGCTCATCGCAGCATTTTGTTTAGATGCGATAATCTGGGCGTGGTGCATGCGATTAATAACCAGAGGGCAAAGTCGCCGGTGGTTCTGCGGGTGCTGGGGCAGTTGCTATTGACATGCCTACGTAGGAACCTGTGGTTCCGCGCGCAGCATGTGCCCGGTCTGGAGAATGGAATTGCCGACGCTTTGTCGCGAGGGCAGTGGGAAAGGTTTTGGTTGTTGGCACCCGAGGCCGACGAACATGGTTTTCATTGTCCCGGTTATGTTTGGCAGGTGATCGGGCAGGACTGGAGGGTCTAGCGCAACGCTCCACGTCTGGTCTAGTCGCACCAGCCACGCTCAGGGCTTACGGACAAGCTTGGAGCGAGTGGGAGGAGTTTGTTCAAGGACGTAAGCAACAAGGTAAGAGCAGGCATCGGATGATGCTTTCTTTTATTTGGCAGCTGTATGTTTCGGGTAGGTCCAGAGCGGTGGTATCCCGGTACTTGGCTGATGTCTCGTTTTTCAGCAAACTTCGGGGCGTCCCTGACGTGACAAAAAGCGAGGTTCTGCGGAAGGCGATGAAAGGATGGGCGCGAGTCGCGCCGACGCCACCTGACAGGAGGCGGCCCATTGATGCGGCTTTGTTGCCGGCTGTCATCGCGGCGGTTGGGCGAGTCGCGTCGTCCAGGTTTGAGTCGCTATTGTTCAGTTTGGCGTTCTCAATGGCTTACCACGGGGCCTTTAGGGTTTTGGAATTGGTAGCGCCTTCTAAAAGAACAGATTCGCGCATGCTGGTCGGGGACGTGGTGGTGGGTGAGAGGTCCTTGCTATGCAGATTGCGGCGCTCTAAGACGGACCAAGTGGGGAGAGGTCGATGGGTCACTTTGGTTCCGGCGCTTGAGGAGAGCGTTTGCCCAGTAGGGTTGGCGGTGCAATATGTGGCGGTGCGACCAGTTGGGAGGGGGTCATGGCTGCTGCATTATGACGGGCTGCCGGTGATGAAATACCAATTTCGTTGGATGCTGGGTCGCTGTTTGGCGAGCTTGGGCCTCCCACCCGCTGCGTTCGGGACGCATTCCTTTCGCATAGGCGCTGCGACGTCGGCTGCGGCGGCGGGTTTGTCCAGGACTGAAATCCAGGCGGTGGGGCGATGGAAGTCGTCAAGTTACAGACGATATATTCGCCCCGTTGCATGAGAGGTCGGATTGCGCGTGGTGTTTTGTTAGTTACATTTGTATAATCATGTTGTTACAGTTAAGTGCGTTATGGTATTGTGCGTTTGTTTGTCACCCCTTTTTTTATCCTACTCAGGGATTAGCTACTCGCCGTTGCTGGCATGAGCCGGCAGCGGGGGTCTGGAGTTCTTTTGCGAATTTTTGCCTGACTTGACGGACTGAATTCTAATCTACAATTCGGCTGATCAGTTCTAATCAAAGTCCCTCAGCAGGTTTTTACGCTTTCACCTCCAGCTGAGTTATTACATGTGTTTCCCATTTTATACGCCCCCCCCCCCTGTTTAATTTTTTTTTTTAATTTAATTTGAATTTCCCCATTGTGTGTTTATGTTCGCTTCAAATTGGCTAGAAGCATTGTGCAGATCGGCTAGGCCGTAACTTCTGCAATATCGAGAACTAAAAGTTTTTCTCTTTGGCAGATCCTTCAGGTGAATGCAATTAAGGAAACTGATTAGTAATCAATTTTACCCCCCTTTTTTCCCCCTCTTCAGGTTGGTTTGAAGACAATTTGGCTATTTGGGTGGTCGGCCACTCTTATGTATACTGCGCTGCCAAGTTTGTGGCCTCGGAGGGGGCTCAGACGTTGCCTAGAGCTCAGGGTGTTAGATGGCTTGGTTGGCGAGGGATGATGTGGAGCGAGCTGAGGAGTAGGCTAGGCACTCAGGCCAGCAAGCATGGAGTCCCTAGGGTTTGGTTGTCCATCTAGGTGGCAACGACCTGGGGAAGAGGACATCCTTGGATCTGCGGTGGGCCATGATACAGGATCTGGCAAGTGTGGCCGCAGCATGGACCAATTGTGTATTGGTTTTCTCCTTGATGGTGCCAAGGTTGAGTTGGAGGGGTGTGGCGGATGGTCGCCAGATTGATGAGGCCAGAAAAAAGGTGAATGGGGCGGTGGCGAAGTGGGTACTGTCCCACGGAGGCAAGGTAGTTCGCCACCCTAGGATTCGGTTCAGAGACAGTCACCTTTTTCGGCCTGATGGTGTACATCTATCCAATGAGGGGATGATGTTTTTCCTGGAGGATCTGGGTTTCGTTTTGCAGGAGTTAGGGTAGGTTATGGTGGCGGTGCGAAGACTTTGGGGATGAGTCTTTCGCTGTTGGCGGAAAAGAACGGCAGTTTGTAGTTGTATGGTAAGCTGTAGTGTTTTACAGTTTGGTGTGGTTTAGGTGCACTCACCTCCATCGACTTATTGGCCGCTTGACCACCCGTCCGGGAAGGCAGCGGCAGGGCACCCATCAGGGTGGGTAGTCACTGTGGGGGTTGAGTTGTCACCTATTACCGGTTTTTTGATAGTTGTAGTAAAATTAGGATGGTTTCGAATTTTTAGTATTTTACGGTTAGTTTAGGTTAATAGAGCCGTTCTTTTTTCTGCCACCATATGCTGGCTGGATCGGCATCTTAATAAAATTTTCTATTACAGGTTTGCTATTGGTTAGGGTCAAATAAATAGCTAGCAATTTTTCTGCCAAAATTCAAGTCTCCGTGTCTTTATTTCTGGGTTTGAAGGTAACGAATGCTTTACTTTGAAGGAAGGGGGTCCACCAAATATCACTAGGATGTTTAATACATCGCTGCCAACTACACCTATAGGATCTGCCAATAGGGAGTTTATCTCATGACCCCAGCGATGTGAGGTAACAATGATAAACACTGTGCAATTATGGGTCTCTTCTCTTTTTTTGTAGATGATACTCCTGATGAAATCCCCTGAGGACCAATTGGGCATATTGCACTTTATACTAGAGCCAAGCAGGATTACAAAATTGCACTGATTTATTAACAGTTATTGTACTTTATATAGTACACACTATTTCCAAAGTGTATTCAAAATATAATTACTGAATCACAACAGACTTTGGGGGTAATTCATAGTTGATCGCAGCAGCAAATTTGTTAGCAGTTGGGCAAAACCATGTGCACTGCAGGGGGGCAGATATAACATGTGCAGAGAGAGTTAGATTTGGGTGAGTTATTTTGTTTCTGTGCAGGGTAAATACTGGCTGCTTTATTTTTACACTGCAATTTAGATTTCAGTTTGAACACACCCCACCCAAATCTAACTCTCTCTGCACATGTTATATCTGCCCCCTCCCCCCCCCCCCCTGCAGTGCACATGGTTTTGCCCAGCTGCTAACAAATTTGCTGCTGCAATCAACTCTGAATTACCCCCATTGCCCCAATTGGCTTACAATCTATATTTTCCACATCCTCGATATTTATATGTACAACATATACACTACATGCATTAGTTCTAATGATTAGGAGTTGGCCTTGAAAAGACTTGCTGATTATGGTATTACTGTACCTGTTGGATACATCTAGTTAATCTTTTGCCCAATAACCTAGCACAGAAGCAGCAAGGCATTGCTTGATTACATGTTATATCCTCATTGCAAATCTCTTATCTCTGTTTATGAGTTCTGAAGACGTTGTATCTCACATAACAACTTGCTGTGTTATATTATGTTATATTTAGCAAAACTACCGATTTTTTTGTGACTGCGGTAAAGATGTACTGATGATATTCTTATTGAAATAATCATAATTTATATTTTGCTTGCTATAATACTCAAACAATTTAATTGAGCTCACTATTGTGTTATTGTTTATAAGTATGTTTGGTTTGTATCTTAATAGCTTTTAATCAGCATTCAATAATAAAAGTTACATATTAATTTAACTTAGGAGCATTCCCCACAAAAAGGCGAGACTATGCTACCGGATTTACACAATGTATTTTTTTTCTTTATTCCACTTCATATTCATTTGGACTGCTGATGAAAAGTTGACTCTACTGGCACCGGAATGACTAGAATTTTTTACTAGGCTTTGTGTGTATATGCACAAGGTATGTGCACATCTATTGAGAATTTTTTTTAAGTTACACATTTTTTGTCTTATCTAAACTATTACTCCTAGAGGGTGACATTTGTCTTAATTTTTAAGATATATCACCTGGGGAAACCACAGGACAGGAACCACAAATCTAATACCTAGAATACGGGGATTGTATGATGTTCACTAAATATAATACATGTGCTGTGTCCTCCAGTGTGTCACAAGAGGCTGTGCTGTACAACCAGTGTGTATAGGAGGCACTCTGCTTTATGCTGTCCTGTGTCCTGACTCTGCTATATATAAAGTAATATATAATAATTGGGCTGTGTCTAGAGTCTCATAAGGGGCTGTGCTGTAAAGTCAGTGTGTATAGGGGGCATGATGCTGTATGCTGCACTGTACTCTGCTGTAAATTGTACTGTTTGTCGTGCTTTACTCAAGTGCGCTTTGTACACGTGCTTCTATAAGCCCTGTGATTAATGCAATTTGAACCAAGCTACAAGTTTATTATTATTTATTTTTTATCCTTTATTTCTATGGCGCCACATGGGATCCGCAGCGCCCAATTACAGAGTAAACAAATAAGCAAAACATGAAGACAGTGACTTACAATTCAATACAATATTGAACAAGTGCAGGGTATATAAACATAGCGGCGTCAGTAAACAGCACAGATTTGGTGCCGTCAAAGGGACCATTGAAAAAAAGATAGGTTAAGTAAAGAGATGTAAAACCACATGAGGGAAGAGGGTCCTGCTTGTGAAATCTTACATTCTAAAGGGGGGGGGCACACAGACACGGGTGACACAGATGGGGTAGAAAGTTAGCGTGGGCCATCAGAGGGCTAAGGATGAGAGACGGTTGGGATTGGTAAAGAAGTGTGTCTTGAGACCTCATTTGAAGATTTGTAGAGAGGTGGAGGAAGAGGTAGAGAATTCTAGAGAAAGGGAGCAGCACATGCAAAATATATGAGGTATGAGCGGGAGGAGGTAATAAGTAGGCAGGAGAGGCTGAGTGTATTAGTAGAGTGAACAGGACGGGCGGGAGTGTAAAGGGAGATAAGGTCAGAGATGTAACTGGGAGAGGAGTGGGTGAGGGCTTTGTAAGTGAGTTCAGGAAACTTGAAATGGAGGAAGATGATCCAGGCAGCATCATTGAGGATAGATTGGAGTGGAGAGAGGTATGTGTTATGGATGCCAGTCAGGAAGAGATTACAGTAGTCCAGTCTGGAGATGACCAGTGAGTGGATAAAGGTCTTAGTGGCTTCCTGGGTGAGAAAGGGCAGGATCCTGAAAATATTTTTGAAGGAAAGGGAGGAGTCAAGGATTGCTCCAAGACAGAACACTTGAGGGCTATAGAAGGGAGTAGTCCCATCAATAGATCATGTAATTATGGGAGGTGAGGTTGTGCAAGAGGGTGGGAAGATGATCAGCTCAGTCTTAGACATTTTAAGTTTAAGAAAGCGCTGGGACATCCAAGAAGAGATAGCAGAGAGACAGTCGGATACATGAGTAAGGAGAGCAGGGTAGAAGTCAGGGGACGAAAGGTAGACTTGAGTATTATCAGCATAATGATATTGTAATTCAAAAGAGCTAATGAGTTCACATAAAGAGGATGTATAGAGAGAAAAGGAGAGGACCAAGAACATAACCTTGGGGGACACCTACAGTTAGGGGAAGTGGGGGGGAGGTGGAGCCATGAGAAGAGACAGAGAAGGAATAATGAGAGAGGTAGGAGGATAGCCATGAGAGGGCAGTATCACGCAGACCAAGGTAGTGAAAGATTTGCCAGAGGAGAGGGTGGCCAACAGTGTCAATAGCAGCAGAGAGGTCAAGGAGATTAAGCAAAGCATAGTGACCCTTGTACTTAGCAGGAAGGAGGTGATTGCAGGCTTTTGTGAGGGCAGTTTCAGTGGAGTGGAGAGGATGGAAGCCAGACTTGAAAGAGCCAAGCAGGGAGTGGGAAGAAAGAAAGGCAGTAAGGTGGTTTTAGACAATACGCTCAAGGAGTTTGGAGGCAAAAGTAAGGAGAGAGATGGGTCGATAGTTGGAGAGAGTGTGTGGATCAAGGGTAGATTTTTTAAGAACAGGGGAGATGAGTGCATGCTTGAAGGCAGAGGAGACAGTGCCTGATAAGAGGGAAAGATTGAGGAGGTGGGCAAGATGGGAGCAGGCAGAGAGAGAGGTAAGAGAGGAGGCAGGAGGGGATAGGGTCGAGTGGGAAGATGGAGGGGGTGAGGAACAATTGAGGGCCATGACTTCCTCAAAAGATACATGGGAGAAAGATGTCAGAGTTGGTAAGAGGAAATGGGACGGGTGGTAGGGGAAAGGAGGTGGCTAGTTGCTGTTTCTTTGGTGGGATGTGATGTCCTGATGTACTGTATGGAGTAAATTTTGGATGTGAAGTAAGTGGCAAAGTCAAGAGCAGAAAGTGAGAAGGGGAGATGAGGTAGGGGTGGGCAGAGGAGGGATTTGAGAGTGGCAAAGAAGCAAAGAGGGTTCGAAGACTGGGAGGAGATGAGGTCCTTGAAGGTTCTTAAAAATAAGAACATTTATCTATTATTTGTACTGGATGGAGCGCTTTACTCAAGTGCACTTTGATCATGTGCATTTATAAGCATTGTGATCTGCGCAGTTTGAAGCAAGCTGCAAGTTTAAAAATAGAAAAATAAAAAATATATATGTGTAGCTATTGTTTGTACTGGTTGGGTTGGTTTGCTTTACTTAAGTGCATTGTGTTCACATGTATCTATTGTATAAGCCTTGTGACCTGCGCAGTTTGAACCTAGCTGCAAGTTTAAAAATAGAAAATTAAAAAATATGTAATATATCTATTATTTGTACTGGTTTGTGCGCTTTACCCTAGTGCACTTTGTTCACATGTATCGATAATCCCTATGATCCATGTAGTTTGATCCGAGCTGCAAGTTAAAAAATGTATATATTTATCTTTTGCTTGTACTGGTTGGTATGCTTTACTCAAGGGCACTTTGTTCACGTGCATTTATAAGCCCTGTGATCTGTGCAGTTTGAACTGAACTGTAAGTTTAAAAATAAAAAAATAAAAAATATATACAGTAATCTATCTATTATTTGTACTGGGTGGTGCATTTTACACAAGCATGCTTTGTTCATGTGCATCTAAAAGCCCTGTGATCCATGCCATTTGAACTGAGCTGCTAGTTTAAAAATAGAAAAATAAAACATACTGTGTGTAATATAGCTGTTGTTTGTACTGGTTGGTGCGCTTTACTCAAGTGCATTTTTTTCATGTGCATCTATAAGCCCTGTGATCCACGCAGTGATCTGCGACTTGACACATGGATAACTATTAGTTTAGAGAGGAGCAACCAAATACTAGTGCAGCAGCTGCTGCCACCAGTCATGATGATGATGCTAGTCCAGCAACATCATCTACTAAAACCGATACTCAAGGCCATAGTGGGTCTAAGTCAGGATATCTAAAATTAAAAACCTAATATACAGTGTTAAAGAAAAAGATACCTCTTGTAAAGGGAAGGTTTGGTGCAGAAAACAAACATAAAATTGCCAACATGTCATTAACCACATGCAGTGGCAAGGAGAGGCCCAGGCCTTGGCCTTTATTTCTGAGTACTGGTTCTAAAACTGTCACCAACTGTTAATGAGGCATCTTCTTCTACCACTCATGACAATACAAGAACTTTACACTCAGAGTCAAGAAGAGGTATAAAAAAAAACTGAAAACAACTAAGGCAGTAGAACAAATTGTGCATTCAGAAACAAATGTCACAAATCCCTGAGGAGAGTCTAAGTGTGTCCTTGAGTGCTATGTGTTAGACTTACCATTCTGATACGTTACTTGCAGAGAAGTCGCCTTCTACCATTTCTGCTCCCTCTGTACAGAGAATTCTTTAATGGGGTATTCCAGCGTGGATGAATTAATATTGTGTAAGGATGATGTACACACTAATGAGGGTGAGCATGGCAATGACTAAGACAACTTGCCACTGTAGAACTGTTGCCGTAAGCAAATTGGTAGCTTATTTTGTGGGGGGCAAAAACAAACCAAGCTCTTCAGCTACAAAAGTGGCAGACGCTGTCGTTGAAGTGCTTGGTTTGTTAAACTGTGCATGTCCTTCTAATGTCCAACTAAGGGTAAGTAGGAGGGCCAATATATAATTCCATCTTGCACCACTTTTCTCTTCTGCCACTAATGCGTGGCAATGTTTCATAGATCTGCTGTAAACTGCCGTGTATTTGTGCTGCTCTCTGATGCTTAGTAACCAGCCAGCTCACTGTAGCCTTTGGCCTAAACTGGATGGAAACAATGTGTCCACTTATCTTTGCTATTTTGATAAATTTGGCAAAACATGCAAAACACGGCTAAGCTGTGCTCGCCATGCTGCGGGCTCAGTGCAGCGGTTGCCACAGCTATGTGTGTCTTGGACACCCATGAGTGGCAATATTCCCTGTTGGTCGGCATGCCTACCATCGGGATTGTGAGTGGGCAGGATTCAGGGGCCACTATTGTGACCGGCGGACTCCTGACAGGATCCTGAAAATATTTTTGAAGGAAAGGGGGGAGTCAAGGATTGCTCCAAGACAGCACACTTGGAGGCTAGAAAAGAGAGTAGTCCCATCAATAGATAATTAAATTCTGAGAGTTGAGGTTGTGCGAGAGTCTTAGAAGATGATCAGCTCAGTCTTAGACATTTTAAGTTTAAGAAAGTGCTGGGACATCCGAGAAGAGATAGCAGAGAGACAGTTGGATACACGAGTGAGGAGAGCAGGGTAGAGGTCAGGGGAGGAAAGGTAGGCTTGAGTATTATCAGCATAGAGATGATATTGTAAGTGAAAAGAGCTAATGAGTTCACATAAAGAGGATGTATGGAGAGAGAACATGAGAGGACCAAGAACATAACCTTGGGGGACACCTACAGTTAGTGGAATTGGGGGACAGATGGAGCCATGAGAGGAGACAGAAGGAAAAGTGAGAGAGGTAGGAGGATAGCCATGAGAGGGCAGTATCACGCAGACAAAGGGAGTAAAAGATTTGCAGAGGAGAGGGTGGCCAACAGTGTCAATAGCAGCAGAGAGGTCTAGAAGAATAAGGAAAGAGTAGTGACCCTTGTACTTAGCAGAAAGGAGGTGATTGCAGACTTTTGTGAGGGAAGTTTCAGTGGAGTGGAGAGGATGGAAGCCAGACTCAAAAGGGCCAAGCAGGGAGTGGGAAGAAAGAAAGGCAGTAAGGCGGTTTTAGACAATACATTCAAGGAGTTTGGAGGCAAAAGTAAGGAGAGAGATGGGTCGATAGTTGGAGAGAGTGTGTGGATCAAGGGTAGATTTTTTAAGAATAGGGGAGATGAGTGCATGCCTGAAGGCAGAGGAGACAGTGCCTGATAAGAGGGAGAGATTGAGGAGGTGGGCAAAATGGGAGCAGGCAGAAAGAGAGGTAAGAGAGGAGGCAGGAGAGGATAGGGTCGAGTTGGGGGATGAGGAATGGATGAGGGCCATGACTTCCTCAAAAGATACATGGGAGAGAGATGTCAGAGTTGGTAAGAGGAAATGAGAGGGTGGTAAAGGAAAGGAGGTGATTAGTTGCTGATTCTTTGGTGGGATGTGATGTCCTGATCTACTGTATGGAGTAAATTTTGGATGTGAAGTGAGTGGCAAAGTCAAGAGCAGAAAGTGAGGAAGGGAGATGGGGTGGGCAGAGGAGGAAGTTGAGAATTGCAAAGAAGCACAGAGGGTTCGAAGACTGGGAGGAGATGAGGTCCTTGAAGGTTCTTAAAAAATAAGTATATGTAACTATTATTTGTACTGGTTGCTGCGCTTTACTCAAGTGCATTTCGTTCACATGCATTTATAAGACCTGTGATATGCGCACTTTGAAGCAATCTGCAAGTTTAAAAATAGGAAAAAATATATATATGTATAGCTATAGTTTGTACTGGTTGGTTTGCTTGACTTAAGTGCACTTTTTTCACATGCATCTACTGTATAAGCCTTGTGACCTGCGCAGTTTGAACCTAGCTGCAAGTTTAAAAATAGAAAAATAAAAAATATGTAATATATCTATTATTTTTTTACTGGTTGGTGTGCTTTACCCTAGTGCACTTTGCTCACGTGCATCGATAAGCCCTATGATCCATGTAGTTTGAACCGAGCTGCAAGTTAAAAATATATATATATCTATTGCTTGTACTGGTTGGTATGTTTTACTCAAGGGCGCTTTGTTCATGTGCATCTATAAGCCCTGTGATCTGCGCAGTTTAAACCAAGCTGTAGGTTTGAAATTTGGAAAATAAAAAATATATAATCTATCTATTGTTTGTACTGGTTGGTGCACTTTACTCAAGTGTTATGGTCTATGTATTTGGAACCTGAGAAATAGGGTGGCGATAGATGAGCTCCGAACACAGAAACGTGATGCTGCGGTACAAACTGAGATTTGCAGCTACCCCTAACAGAAAACTCTGACTCTGTTGTCCTTTCGTAGTGGTCGATTAACGCCTGTGAGACTATGGTTTCTTGTGCCCACGGCAGCCGCGTTTGAACAGGCGGATTAGGTCTGCCCGAACGCTGATGCCCCCAGTCTTAATAGGTGACAAGTCGTTAACCAAGACAGAGAGAGAACAAGGGGAAAACTAACTAAGACGGACAGGACTACGAAGGCGGAAACTACAGAAAACAATAAACTAATTTATGTGCGGCGCGGCCGCCAAGAAAAGCCGTAACAAAGATAATGCTGCCCAAATACCGAATATGAATCCATCATAGTTCGGCAAGGACAACAGTGGCGGAACCACCACTGAAAACACAGTGACAAGAGAATTAGGATAATACAGCCTCAGCCGTAATGTGAGGCAGAGCCGCTACTCATGATACCGGGAAAGGTGCACGTAGAAGCAAACAGGACCCCGAGACTGAAGATTCAGGATCACTAGACTGGAAGGCTGGAGCCGATTCCCAGAACCGGGCTCCCAAAAACGGGATACAGGATGCAGGAGCGAACTGGCTGAAAGCAGGAACACTCCATAGACAGGGTACAGGCTCCACAGGAAGCTATCACCGGTGGGGATGCACTGCCCTGACTCCAACAAAAAGGCCCTGCAGACCAATGAGAGGAGATCCAGTAGCCCAGCCCCCCTGGACCCTGATCATCGCACCTGTCTCTGTGCGCGCAGCTCACAGCATCCCGGCTGTTTAGCAACAGCCGGGATCACAGTGCAGGGCGGCCGCATGGCATCCCTAGTTGCCAAGCAACCAGCCGGGGGGCGGAAGTGGCGCACCTGTCCCACTGTCTAGCAACAGCCGGGAGCCGATGTGATGCACTGCCGCCCCTGACAGTACCCTTCCCCCTTGAGGAGTGGTTAAGGAACCCCTAAACCCAGGTTTAAGAGGAAATTCCCGAAAAAACATCTCTTTAAGTTTAGGAGCATGCAAATCCTTGTACCGGACCCAAAATCTCTCCTCTGGGCCGTAGCTCTTCCAATGGACCAGAAAATTAAGCTGACCACGGAAACGCTTAGAATCCAAAACCTTTTCTACCAGGAATTCCTGTTGGCCTTGAACATCCATGGGAGGCCTACCCTGGATACCTTTCTGAGGGAATTTCCTGAAAAAAATATAGGACTTAAGCAGAGAACAATGGAAGGTGTTGGAAATTTTAAGCGAGCTCGGCAATTGCAGCCAAAAAGCCACTGAATTGACCTGTTTGATAATACAGAACGGCCCGATGAATCTGGGTCCCAACTTAGCCAAATGTTGTCGGAGTTTGATGTTACGGATTGACAACCACACCTTGTCTCCCACCTTAAAGGTGCATGGACGTCGGATCCTATTTGAAAAGAATTTCTCCCGGATGGCAGCTTTCTTAAGAGTAAGGTGTACCTTCTTCCAAATAGCTTTGAGGCGGGAAGTTAAGGCCAGTGGAGAAGATGGACAATTAGGAGTAAAGGAATTAGCTCTAGGATGAAAGCCAAAGACCAAAAAGAACGGAGACACCTTGGTGGATGAATGACAGGCATTGTTGTAAGCAAACTCGGCCAGGGGAAGATAGTCCAACCAATCGTTCTGAAGCTTGGCAGTATAAAGACGCAGATGCTTCTTCAGTGATTGGTTCACACGCTCCGTCTGCCCGTTGGACTGTGGATGGTATCCAGAGGTTAAACTGAGTCTCATGTTTAACGATGCGCAAAAGAGCTTCCAGAAAGGGGCAATAAACTGTGGTCCCTTGTCCGAGACAATATCAACAGGTAATCCATGGAACCTGAAAATATGACGATGGAACAAGACTGCCAAACCTGAGCGGATGGCAATCGGGGTAAAGCAAAGACATGGGCCATCTTGCTAAATCGATCCACCACCACCAAGATCACCTGAAAACCAGAAGAGAGTGGAAGATCCACCACGAAATCCTTGGAAATGTGTGACCATGGCCTGACTGGAATCGCTAAAGGCAGGAGCTGCCCCACGGGCAGAGACAGGGATCAGCTTGTGCCTAGCACAATCTTGACAAGAGAGAACAAACTCCCTAACATCCTTTGAAAGATTAGGCCTCCACACCGAACGAGAGAGTAACTCCAACATTTTAGCAACACCAGGATGGCCAGCAACTTTGTTATCATGAAACTCGGCAAGGACACTGCCTCTCAAGAACTCTGGAACAAAGAGACGGCCAACTGGAGTGTTACTGGGAGCCTGTTGCTAAACCTGAACTAATTTTGTTTAAATCCTGTGTGAGGCCAGTCCAGATAGAAGATGCTGGAATAATAGGAGTGGCAGGAGAATGGTTATCGTGAACAGGGAGAAAACAGCATGACAGGGCATCGGCCTTGATGTTCTTAGAACCGGGCCTGTAGAGGATGATGAAATTGAACCGAGTAAAGAACAGCACCCAGCGAGCCTGCCAGGAATTAAGCCACTTAGCTGACTCAATGTACTGCAAATTCTTGCGATCCATAAACACAGTGACGGTATGCTTTGCTCCCTCAAGCCAGTGCCTCATTCCTCAAAAGCCCACTTGACTGCCAACAATTCTTTGTTACCCGCATCATAGGTGGTCTCTGCGGAGTAGAATTTTTTGGACATGAAAGCACACAGATGAAGCATCAATGACTTGGGGTCTTCTTGAGAAAGAACAGCTCCCATCCCAACCTCAGAGGCATCTACCTCCACGATGAAAGGAAGACCAGGTTTGGGGTGTCTAAGGACAGGAGCAGAGACAAAGGCCTGTTTCATAGCCTGGAAGGCACGCTCGGCCTGAGGCGACCACTTAGAAGGATCAGCCCCCTTTTTTAGTCAAAGCCACAATAGGGGCAACTAACTCGGAGAAAGCATGAATAAACCATCTATAATAATTAGCAAAACCCAAAAACCTCTAAATAGCCTTCAAGTTGGTGGGTTGAGCCCAATTCAAGACTGCCTGGAGTTTTTTAGGCTCCATAAAAAAAACATTCTGTAGAAATAATATATTCTAAAAAGGACACCTCTGTAATGTGAAAATCACATCTCTCCAACTTAGCATACAATTGATTCTCCCGCAATTTTTTAAGCACTTGCCGAACATGGAAACAATGCTGTTCCGGAGACTCAGAAAAAATTAGGATGTCATCCAAATAAACTACCACGAATTTCCACAGAAAGTCGTGGAGGACATAGTTTATAAGATCCTGAAACAACGCAGGAGCATTGGACAGACCAAATGGCATCACAAGATATTCATAATGTCCAGACTGGGTACTAAAAGCCGTCTTCCACTCATCCCCAGATCTTATTCGGATGAGGTTATACGCTCCTCTAAGGTCAATTTTAGAAAATATGACCGCGGTGCAGAGTTGATCGAACAACACAGAAATGAGAAGTAATGGGTAAGTGTTCTTGACAGATATCTTATTCAGGGCCCGATAGTAAATGCACGGCCTAAGAGATCCGTCTTTTTTTTCAACAAAAAAGAACCACGCACTCAAAGGGGACTTCGAGGGCCTAATAAACCCCTTTTTTAGACTTTCCTGCACATAGTCATCCATGGCCTTAGTCTCTGGGCCAGACAATGCATAGAGTCTCCCTTTAGGCAAAGTAGCACCAGGAATGAGGTCAATGGCGCAGTCATAAGACCGATGGGGGTGGAAGGATATCCACATTTCCCTTGGAAAAGACATCTGCATAGTCCTGGTAAACTGCTGGAATGAGTTCTGAAGCAACAACAGCGACCCGTACCGGACGAGTAATAGACCTCTTAGCGCAGTTGGAACCCCACCATGAAATTTCCCCAGAATGCCAGTCAATGGTTGGATTATGGATGGCAAGCCAGGGGTGACCCAAGACTAAAGGCACGGCCGGACAATGGGTGAGAAAGAATTTTATTATTTCAGAATGCATCGCACCCATCGTCAAATGCAATGGTAGAGTCTGATGAGTGATTACGCTTTTAGAGAGAGGGCCACCATCTAGACCGCGCATGGTAATAGGTCTACAAAACTGGAGCTGAGGATTTCCTAGAGTTTGAGCCCAAGTAAGATCCATGAAGTTTCCAGCAGCTCCGCTATCAAAAAATGCTGAAACAAAAGAACTCTGATTCCCTGAAGATACTTCGGCAGGAACTAACAAGGAATCATGTGAGGAGACTAATTGAAGATCAAAGTGAACACCCTCAACTTTCACTTGGTCAGGGCATTTCCCTGCTTATTTGGGCAGCTGCGCGCAACGTGTCCCTTGCCGCTACAGTATAAGCAGAGCCCTAAATTTAACCTTCTGGTTCTCTCTTCAGAGGAAAGTCGGGACAGACCCACTTGCATGGGTTCCTCGACGTCCTCAGGGAGAGCATACACACATGGACTAGGCCTAAAACTAGCCCCTCTTTCAGTCCTCCACTCTCGGAGACGGCGATCGATCTTAATTTTGATCCCATAGTATTATTAACCTCAATAACCATAATTTCCACTCATTTCCAGTCTATTTTGAACACCTCACACCTCACAATATTATTTTTAGTCCTAAAATTTGCACCGAGCTCGCTGGATGGCTAAGCTAAGCGACCCCAGTGGGCGACACAAACACCTGGCCCATCTAGGAGTGACACTGCAGTGTCAGACAGGATGGCAGATTTAAAAAATAGTCCCCAAACAGCACATGATGCAAAGAAAAAAAGAGGTGCAATGAGGTAGCTGTGTGACTAAGATAAGCGACCCAAGTGGCCGGCACAAACAACTGGCCCATCTAGGAGTGGCACTGCAGTTTTCTAGCGAGAGGATGAGTGCTTCCATCCTCATGTGAATCTGAACCACTAGCCATGAACATAGGCTAGGGCCTCAGCCGTTCCTTGCCACTCCGTGTCGTAAATGGCATATTGGCAAGTTTACGCTTCTCATCAGACGCTTTTAATTTTGATTTTTGGGTCATTTTACTGAACTTTTGTAGTATACTTGATGACACAGAGGTAGAGCAGTGGACTACTGTACCGTACTGCTATATATATATATATATATATATATATATGCACAAAAAGGGGGGGGGGGTATAGCGACCAACGGTGTCTTTAAAAACTCACACTAGAAGTAAATAAATATATAAAAAACAATTTATTTACATAAAACAGAAGGTTCACATACATTTTTTTTCCTAGTAACAGGTCTCTTTAAAAAATGGGATAAAAACAATTTACACAAACATAAAATATATTACCAGTTAAAAATAGATAAGAAGATTATTGCTTAACTGGGTATAAGGTCACTGCCAGGTTGGCCAACGCGTTTCGTCATTCAGACTTCATCAAGGGGTGTTGGCAGAGTGGGACCAGGCTTCTATTTATACCAGTACTGATCTAATAGCAATTGTGACATCACTTCCTGTTGTTTGCACATGGTGTTGCAGAACAGACTATAATCTCGTAATTAGAGTTCTTGTATATTATGATCAGATGTTATATATCAGTACAATGTATAATATATAGTTTAAATACAGATTTGGAGCAAGAGAGGTCGAGAAAAAGTCCTAAACAGAAGCGCTGGCGGCTTTTCCGCCACACTTCCGGTATTCTGACGGTGCGTCACTTCCGCCCCACTTCCGGAGACGCGACCGCGCATGCGCCCGTTCGTTCTAGAGGCTAGGAGTATTTGTGCACAGAGCTCCGTCGGTGGCCATGTTTGTGTCATTTTTCTTAAAGATATTTCAAACGGCAGCCATGTAAGTGGAGGCCAAAATCAGGGATATTATTAAACTGATCCTCCGTGATATGGAACATAGAAACAGAAAGAAAAGTTTAGTTAATAGGTGATTAAAAGCAATTTAGTCACCATAATAGCAATTCTTCAGTATATATTGGGACATTCAAATATATGAAAAATAATGAATAATAAATAATAAATAAATAATAAGAGAAGTGAACAATAAATGGGGTGAAGGGAGTGATGTTGGGTAAGATTGGCTATGCCGTGGTGGTGTTGCGGGGTGGATACAGAACAGGGGGTTGGAGTCCAACCGTAAATCAATGATGGCATCAAAGCATTCACAGGAACGGAGCGATTTCATAGTAGTCATTGAATCCCTTAGGATGGAGTGTCTGTAATTGAAAGATCCAATACATTTCTCTACGTGAAAGTTTATTTGCCAGGTCACCGCCTCTTTCTCCCAGCTTCACTAATTCAATCGCTTTAAAAGTCAAAGCCTCCGGGTTGGAGTTATGTGCTATCTTGAAATGTTTGGATACAGCGTGGTTCTCTACTTTATTTCTTATATTGCGGATGTGTTCTTGGATCCTTATTTTAAGTGGTCTCTTTGTTTTTCCTACGTATTGTTTTCCACATTCACATTCCAATAGATATATCACCGATTGGGTATTGCAGTTTATAAAGTCTTTGATTTTGTACACTTCCTTTTTCTCCGTGTCTGTAAATGTTTTCCTCACTGGGTGTAGGTACCTGCAGATGTTGCATCGGCCACATTTAAAGGATCCAGTGCATTTTGGCATTCGTGTATTCTCTTCAGGTTCCTTTCGTAGCATGCTTGGTGCTAAGACGTCTTTAAGATTCTTTGATTTTCTGAAGATAATCTCGGGGTGAGGAGGCAAGATTTCCTTAAGGACCGGGTCCATTAATAGGACACCCCAATGATTACTAAATGAGTCTCTGATGGACTTCTCATGATGGTTATATGTTGTAATAAATGAAACGGAATCTTTTTTGATTTCTTTGGACTTGTATTCTAGTAATGTAGATCTCTCCAATGACTTTGCTTTAATAGCCGCTTCTTCCAAAATGTTGATTGGGTAGTCTTTATCCTTGAATCTGCTTTTGTATTTCTCAATTTGGGCTTTGCATTCTTCCTGGTTACTGCAATTTCTCCTTATTCTGTTAAACTGGGAGAAGGGGACGTTGTTTTTCCATTTCTTTAAATGGTTACTTTTGTAGTGGAGGTAACTATTTGTGTCGACTGGCTTAATGAAGTTCTTGGTTTCAACTTTTTCATCCATCCCCTCTAAAATCAGATCGAGGAATTCAATTGATTCTTTATTGATCTTTGATGTAAAAACAAGATTTAGCTTGTTGCTGCTCAGAAATTCAACGAACTTATAAAAACATTCTTCTGTGCCATCCCAGATAATTAAAATGTCATCTATATAGCGACGATAAAAGATCAGATTATTCTTAAAATCATGGTTGCCATAAATAAAATTCTTCTCCCAACTGCCCATGAATAAATTTGCGAAGCTCGGTGCAAAAATCGTACCCATAGCGGTCCCACATCGCTGTAGATAAAAATTATCTAAAAATTTAAAATAGTTGTGCTGGAGAATAAAAAACATAACATCACAAATAAAATCTTTATGGGTTGCTGTTAGTGAGGTGTCATTTTCCATAAATTCTCTGCATGCTGTTACACCTTTTTCGTGGTTTATACAGGTGTATAATGACTGAACATCTATTGTCGCCCACCTAAAGGTGTCTTTCCATTCAAGGTCTTTTAAGGAGTTCAACACCGCGGTAGTGTCCTTCAGGTAAGATGGTATTTCTTTCACATAGGTTTTGAGGAAAATATCTACATATTCGGATAAATTTGATGTGAGTGAATCAATACCCGCCACAATTGGTCTTCCGGGTGGGTTTTCCAGGTTTTCATGTATTTTAGGCAAAAAATAAAAAATTGGGGTAATGGGGTCTGATTTCATCAGAAATTGGAATTCTTCCTTAGTAATGACGTCTGTGCGTAGACCGCGCACTAAGAGTGTTCTTAGTTCATCAACGAAGATATCTTTAGGGTCACCAGATAATTTAGTGTAGGAAGCCTCATCTTCAAGTAGTCTCTGAGCTGCCTAAAATACATAAAAACCTGGAAAACCCACCCGGAAGGCCAATTGTGGCGGGTATTGATTCGCTCACATCAAATTTATCCGAATATGTAGATATTTTCCTCAAAACCTATGTGAAAGAATTACCATCTTACCTGAAGGACACTACCGCGGTGTTGAACTCCTTAAAAGACCTTGAATGGAAAGACACCTTTAGGTGAGCGACAATAGATGTTCAGTCGTTATACACCTGTATAAACCACGAAAAAGGTGTAACAGCATGCAGAGAATTTATGGAAAATGACACCTCACTAACAGCAACCCATAAAGATTTTATTTGTGATGTTATGTTTTTTATTCTCCAGCACAACTATTTTAAATTTTTAGATAATTTTTATCTACAGCGATGTGGGACCGCTATGGGTACGATTTTTGCACCGAGCTTCGCAAATTTATTCATGGGCAGTTGGGAGAAGAATTTTATTTATGGCAACCATGATTTTAAGAATCATCTGATCTTTTATCGTCGCTATATAGATGACATTTTAATTATCTGGGATGGCACAGAAGAATGTTTTTATAAGTTCGTTGAATTTCTGAGCAGCAACGAGCTAAATCTTGTTTTTACATCAAAGATCAATAAAGAATCAATTGAATTCCTCGATCTGATTTTAGAGGGGATGGATGGAAAAGTTGAAACCAAGAACTTCATTAAGCCAGTCGACACAAATAGTTACCTCCACTACAAAAGTAACCATTTAAAGAAATGGAAAAACAACGTCCCCTTCTCCCAGTTTAACAGAATAAGGAGAAATTGCAGTAACCAGGAAGAATGCAAAGCCCAAATTGAGAAATACAAAAGCAGATTCAAGGATAAAGACTACCCAATCAACATTTTGGAAGAAGCGGCTATTAAAGCAAAGTCATTGGAGAGATCTACATTACTAGAATACAAGTCCAAAGAAATCAAAAAAGATTCCGTTTCATTTATTACAACATATAACCATCATGAGAAATCCATCAGAGACTCATTTAGTAATCATTGGGGTATCCTATTAATGGACCCGGTCCTTAAGGAAATCTTGCCTCCTCACCCCGAGATTATCTTCAGAAAATCAAAGAATCTTAAAGACGTCTTAGCACCATGCATGCTACGAAAGGAACCTGAAGAGAATACACGAATGCCGAAATGCACTGGATCCTTTAAATGTGGCCGATGCAACATCTGCAGGTACCTACACCCAGTGAGGAAAACATTTACAGACACGGAGAAAAAGGAAGTGTACAAAATCAAAGACTTTATAAACTGCAATACCCAATCGGTGATATATCTATTGGAATGTGAATGTGGAAAACAATACGTAGGAAAAACAAAGAGACCACTTAAAATAAGGATCCAAGAACACATCCGCAATATAAGAAATAAAGTAGAGAACCACGCTGTATCCAAACATTTCAAGATAGCACATAACTCCAACACGGAGGCTTTGACTTTTAAAGCGATTGAATTAGTGAAGCTGGGAGAAAGAGGCGGTGACCTGGCAAATAAACTTTCACGTAGAGAAATGTATTGGATCTTTCAATTACAGACACTCCATCCTAAGGGATTCAGTGACTACTATGAAATCGCTCCGTTCCTGTGAATGCTTTGATGCCATCATTGATTTACGGTTGGACTCCAACCCCCTGTTCTGTATCCACCCCGCAACACCACCACGGCATAGCCAATCTTACCCAACATCACTCCCTTCACCCCGATTCCTTATTGTTCACTTCTCTTGCCCCCCCCTCCCCAACCCCCCCACCACCACCACCACCACCACCACCCCCCCCCCACTGATCTGATATATGTTTATATCAATATTATGCTTACAATATGACACATGTATGGTAAGTAATTATTACAGTCAAACCACACTGGAAATGCCCAATCTCGTCCGATCTTGGAAGTGAAGCAGTGTTGGGCCTGATCAGTACCAGAGTAGGGAGACCACCTGGGAATATCAGGTACTGTAGCCAAAACCTATATAAAAAAGCCTATATGAGCTAGTCATTATTGCAACTGCTCTTTAAAAACATATATGAACCTATGCCAGCGTCCGCACCTATAAATATGATCATACTGTCTGCACTCTATCACTAATTGCACTAAGCACTTTAATTAATTCCACTTATGTTAATTACACTTATTAGATTACACTTCTCATTAATACTGCACGCCAGCGCACTTTATTTATTTATTATTATTTATTTATTATTTATTATTCATTATTTTTCATATATTTGAACGTCCCAATATATACTGAAGAATTGCTATTATGGTGACTAAATTGCTTTTAATCACCTATTAACTAAACTTTTCTTTCTGTTTCTATGTTCCATATCACGGAGGATCAGTTTAATAATATCCCTGATTTTGGCCTCCACTTACATGGCTGCCGTTTGAAATATCTATAAGAAAAATGACACAAACATGGTCACCGACGGAGCTCTGTGCACAAATACTCCTGGCCTCTAGAACGAACAGAATCTGTGGACACCGCGGGCGCATGCGCGGTCGCGTCTCCGAAAGTGGGGCGGAAGTGACGCGCCGTCAGAATACCGGAAGTGTGGCAGAAAAGCCGCCAGCGCTTCTGTTTAGGACTTTTTCTCGACCTCTCTTGCTCCAAATCTGTATTTGAACTATATATTATACATTGTACTGATATATAACATCTGATCATGATATACAAGAACTCTAATTACGAGATTATAGTCTGTTCTGCAACACCATGTGCAAACAACAGGAAGTGATGTCACAATTGCTATTAGATCAGTACTGGTATAAATAGAAGCCTGGTCCCACTCTGCCAACACCCCTTGATGAAGTCTGAATGACAAAACGCGTTGTGCAACCTGGCAGTGACCTTATACCCAGTTAAGCAATAATCTTCTTATCTATTTTTAACTGGTAATATATTTTATGTTTGTGTAAATTGTTTTTATCCCATTTTTTAAAGAGACCTGTTACTAGGAAAAAAAATTTATGTGAACCTTCTGTTTTATGTAAATAAATTGTTTTTTATATATTTATTTACTTCTAGTGTGAGTTTTTAAAGACACCGTTGGTCGCTATACCCCCCCCCCTTTTTGTGCATTCTTTTAGACCACAGGGAACCACCATCCCTGTTTGGGGGTCAGCTGACGCCCTTTTGAATCTTTAGGGAGTGTCTATTTTAAACTATACATTGTTTGTTACATTCTTAGCCTTAATAATTGTTAAACACAAGTGGCGCAATAACTCTCCCCCTATCTATCTATATATATATATATATATATATATATATATATACTGGTGGTCACAGCAACATTCTGCACTGTCCCCTCCTACTATATACTGCGCACAACTAAAATGCAGCACAGGTATGGATGTATAGTATACTTGACGACACAGAGGTAGGTAGAGCAGTGGACTACTGTACCGTACTGCTATATATATATATATACACTGGTGGTCACAGCAACATTCTGCACTGTCCCCTCCTACTATATAATGCGCACAACTAAAATGCAGCACAGGTATGGAAGCATAGTATACTTGACGACACAGAGGTAGAGCAGTGGACTACTGTACCGTACTGCTATATATATACTGGTGGTCACAGCAACATTCTGCACTGTCCCCTCCTACTATATACTGCGCACTACTAAAATGCAGCACAGGTATGGATGCATAGTATACTTGACGACACAGAGGTAGAGCAGTGGACTACTGTACCGTACTGCTATGTATATACTGGTGGTCACAGCAACATTCTGCACTGTACCCTCCTACTATGTACTGCGCACTACTAAAATGCAGCACAGGTATGGATGCATAGTATACTTGACGACACAGGGGTAGGTAGAGCAGTGGACTACTGTACCATACTGCTATATATATACTGGTGGTCATCAAAATTATGCACTGTCCTCCTACTATATACTACAATGCAGCACAGATATGGAGCCTTTTTCAGGCAGAGAACGTAGATATTTTCAGCACACTGAGCACAGATATTTGCAAGCACACTGAGCACAGATATTTGCAGCACACTGAGCAGATATTTGTAGCACACTGAACACAGAAACTGAGAGAACGCTGCACGTCCTCTCGCTATCATCTCCAATGCACGAGTGAAAATGGCGGCGACGCGCGGCTCCTTATATAGAATACGAATCTCGCAAGAATCCGACAGCGGGATGATGACGTTCGGGCGCGCTCGGGTTAACCGAGCAAGGCGGGAGGATTCGAGGCTGCCTCGGAACCGTGTAAAATGGGTGAAGTTCGGGGGGTTCAGATTCCGAGTAACCGAACCCGCTCATCACTAGTTTTATCGCACGTAAATGGCTCTGCAGATGCTTCCCTATCCGGATCGTCATACATCAGGCCTAAAGATTTAAAAAAGGCATCCACCGTGAGTAATGCTGCGTCATCGGCCCAATGGCCCAAGTTTGTGGGTCCCCCTGAAGTAAAGACATAACTATGCCCACCCGCTGGGATTCTGAACCTGAGGACCGGGGCCTTAAGTGAAAGTAAAGTTTACAGCTCTCCCAAAAATTAAAAAAATCTTTTCGGTTACCCGAAAAGCGGTCAGGAAGATTCTGGAGCTATACTCGGGGAAGATCGCAAAAGATTCTCTTGAGACCTCACCCGAAGGGTAAGATCCTGCACCATCTGAGTGAGATTCTGGATCTGACTGGCCAATACCTGCTGGGATTCTGACCTTGCACCGAAGGATTCATGAGGATAGAATTTCAAGGCAACCCTGATTGTTTTGTGACCAGTGATAATGTTATGATCTATGTACTCGGAACCTGAGAGATAGGGTGGCAATAGATGAGCTCTGAATGCAGAAACGCGATGCTGCGGTACAAACTGAGATTCCCAGCTACCCCTAGCAGAAAACCCTGACTCGGTTGTCCTTCCCTAGTGGTCGATTAATGCCTGCAAGACTATGGTTTCTTGTGCCCATGGCAGCCGTGTTTGAACAGGTGGATTAGGTCTGCCCGAGCTCCGATGCCCTCCGGTCTTCATAGGTGACAAGGCGTTAACCGAGACAGAGAGAACAAGGGGAAAACTAAACTAAGACAGACAGGACTACGAAGAGGGAAACTACAGAAAGCAACTAATTTATGTGCGGCGCGACCGCCAAGAAAAACCATAACCAAAGTAACGCTGCCCAAATGCCTGTTATGAACCACAAGCAGTGGTTCCTTCCTGTTCACTTTCTGTTCATGTATTTATGTTATAGTTCTCTTGCAGGCCAGGATTTCCTTTGCTCTGGTTAGAAGACTCTTGTTGGCCGCCGGTGGTGAGTCTGTGTAATTGCAGCCTGTTTCCATGTGTTTAGGCCTCACCTGTCTGTTAATTGCACCTGTCAGTTTGGAGTCGTGCTGCAGGGCAGCTGCATGACATAATTAATTAGGGTCTCTGCTGTGATTGGAGGTATTCCTTGTTATATTCTCCCTCACTGCCTGACACAGACGCCGGTGATAGCTTCTGTCTAACTGCTTCCTGCCTTGAAGCATTCTGTCCAGGAGTCCTGTGGCTTTGCTTGTGCCTGATCCAGTATCCTGCTTCTTGGTGTCCACTGGTCTGTCGTTTGGAATTCTGCCTGTCCTCCGGTCCTGAGAGCCTGTGTTAGCTGCTTTGGAGGTTCCTGTCCTTTTGCCAGTATTCGTACCTGTTTCATGAGTAGCGGCTTTGCCGCGTCCCTCGGCCAAGGCCGTAACTACTTGTTACTTTTGCTTTGGATTTTCTGCAGAGGGTTCTGTGTGTGCTGTCCTCATCGGAACACAGCTGTGTTGTGTCGGCGTGTGGACAGCACTGCCTTTGTTGTAGATTTTGTCTTGGCGGCTGTGCTGCACATACTTTATTTTAGTTCTGTAGCACCCCTAACTGGGTACTTCCTTCTCTAGTTAGAGGTTCCCTTGTCATCCCCACTCTCACTCTATGCCTTGTCTCCAACTAAGACCGGGGGGCATCAGAGTTGGGCAGACATAATCCGCACTTCAAACGCGGCTGCGTGGGCCCAAGAAACCATAGTCACGCAGGCGTAGGCTGACAACAAGGGTGAGACAACAGAGTTAGGGATCCTTGGGGGTGCTGCCGAGCTCCGTTTATACTGCAGCTTGCGTTCCAGTGCTTGGGGGCTTGTCCACCATGAGTACCGAGTACTGCGAACGTAACAATGCTGAATACGAAGCCGTCGTAGTTCGGCAAGGACAACAGTGGCGGAACCTCCACAGAAAACACAATGACAAGAGAATTAGGATAATACGGCCTCAGCTGTAAGGTGAGGAAGAGCCGCTACTCATGACACCGGGAAAGGTGCACATAGAAGCAAACAGGACCCAGAGACTGAAGATTCAGGATCACTAGACTGGAAGGCAGGAACCAATTCCCAGAACTGCGCTCCGGAAAATGGGATACATGATGCAGGAATGAACTGGCTGAAAGCAGGAACACTCCAGGAGGCAGGGTACAGGCTCCACAGGAAGCTATCACCGGTGGTGATGCACTGCCCTGACTCCAATAAAAAGGCCCTGCAGACCAATGAGAGGAGACCCAGCAGCCCACCCCCCCGGACCCTGATCATCGTCTACCTGTGACTCGGCGTGCAGCGCACAGCGTCCCGGCTGCTTAGCAACAGCCGGGAACACAGTGTAGGGTGGCCGCCTGGCATACCTGATTGCCAAGCAACCAGCCGGGGATGGAGAGCCAAGGGTGGAAGTGACGAACCGGCCCAGCTGCCTAGCAACGGCTGGGTGCCGGCGCAATGCACTGCCATCCCTTACACTCAAGCATGCTTTGTTCATGTGCATCTATATCCCTGTGATCCATGCCGTTTGAACTGAGCTGCTAGGTGCAGCAGCTGCCGACACCAGTCATGATGATGATTGCTAGTCCAGCAACATCATCTACTAAAACCGATGCTCAAGGGCTTAGTGGGTCTAAGTCAGGACATCTAAAATAAAAAACCTAACATACAGTGTTAAAGATAAAGACACCTCTGATAAAGGGAAGGTTTTGTGCAGAAAAAAACCTAACATTTCCAACATGTCATTCACCACATGCAGTGGCAAGGAGAGCCTCAGGCCTTGGACTTTATTTCTGAGTGCTGGTTCTCCAACTGTCGATGAGGCATCTTCGTCTACCTCTCATGATGATACAAGGCCTTGTACTCAGAGTCTAGAAGAGGTGTAAAAAAAACTGAAAACAACTAAGACAGTAGAACAAACTGTGCATTCAGAAACAAATGTCACAAATCCCTGAGGAGAGTCTAAGTGTGTCCTTGAGTGCTATGTGTGAGCCTTACCTTTCTGATACTGTACTTGCAGAGAAGTCACCATCCACCATTTCTGCTCCCTCTGCAAAATGTGTGGATGAGCAGTAGTAGTATAGCTGATGACATAGAAATTGAAGATGCCACTGTGGAATTGCAAGAGGATGAGGGGGATATTTGTGTAGCTGATGCTGGCACTAATGAGGATGTTGATGATGTTGTTTGTGTAAGTTAGGCACCAGTGTAATAAGAAGATCTTGGCCATGATAAGAAGATCGCCATTGCCATGCCTGGGCATAGGACCAACAAATCCACCTTGTATGTGTGCAATTATTTTTACCCAAATCTTGACAACATTTGTCAAGCCATCTGAAGCCTTTGTGGAATCACAGTAAGTAAAGGAAGGGACAAAAGCATCTAGGAACCTCCACTCTCGAAATTGGTTCTAAAACAATAACAAGCAGTCCAGCATCAACTAGGTCCCTTCTCTCAACTAGATCCCAGCACCTGCAGTCTCCACCACAAAAACCTTCATCCTCAGTATCATCAGTAACAGTCACCAAAGTTAAAATTAGTGCTCTCCTACTGTAATATTTTTAAGACTAACAGGTCTAACTCGATGGACAAATTGTCTTTTTTAAACCTAATTAACTAAGTTACTATGGGGAGGCATTTGATATAATTCTCAACATTACTGCCATTTAATTCCAGTGATTTTGTCATTTTCTTCCAGTGATTTGGACCAATAATACCATTGATTAGAATGAATAATTCCAGTGATTTTGTCGTTTTCTTCCAGTGATTTGGACCAATAATACCATTGATTAGAGTGAATAATTCCTGTGATATTGAGGTGTTTGTGTCGCTTAGCTTAGCCGTCCAGCGACCACAGTGCACTTCTTTTTCTCTTTTCTTTGCATCATGTGCTGTGGGGGCCAATTTTTTTAAGTGCCATCCTGTCTGACACTGCAGTGCCACTCCTAGATGGGCCAGGTGTTTGTGCCACCCTCTTGGGTCGCTTAGCTTAGTCATCCAGCGACCTTGGTGCAAATTTTAGGACTAAAAATAGTATTGTGAGGTGTGTGAGGTGTTCAGAATAGACTGGAAATGAGTAGAAATTGTGGTTATTGAGGTTAATAATACTATAGGGGTTTATGAAAAAAACGCCCGAATCCAAAACACACCCGAATCCGACAAAAAAATTTCAGGGAGGTTTTGCCAAAACACGTCCGAATCCAAAACACGGCAGCGGAACCGAATCCAAAACTAAAACACAAAACCCGAAAAATTTCCGGTGCACATCTCTAAGGAAACATGGTGGGACGACTCTCACGACTGGGATGCGTTTTTGGAGGGTTATTCTCTTTTTTAGGAGGGACAGGGCTACCAAAAGGGGAGGCGGGATATGTCTCTTCGTTAAACCATCTCTTAAACCATGCATAGATACTATCTACAGGGGGATTGGAGATAACGTGGAGTCGCTATGGGTTGAGATCACAAGTGAGGGCACTGAAGCAAAGAAACTAATCATTGGCACGTGTTACAAGCAACCGGATATCAGCATACATGAGGAGGAACAACTCTTACAACAAATAGAAAAAGCAGCTGGAATGGGGGACACCTAGTGTTAGGCAATTATAACAGGTACCTCTCTTCCTGTTCCATATAGGAACCAGCTGAATATAATAAAGGAATGAATCATATCATCTGGTAAGAGAAATACACCTAGATTTCTTATACAAGTTAAACAGGGCGCGCAGATGCATTGCATAGCGTGCCATCCGCGCCACTTACCCAAAGCAGCAACCATCTGTATCACATGCTAATACTCCCGTGCAGTGCACCCACAGTGAAATGCATGCGGATGCCGGAAATGCACGTCACTAACCAGGAAGCGCGGTTCCTATTGGGAACAGGAAGGGAGGTACCTGTTATAATAGTTTTTGCTATAAGACTGGGCCATGGGTGAGTTGTGTTCTATGGGCTGCTGACTTTCCTGCCAATTTAATCACTGTGATCTTGAAAAAGGTTCGTCCAGAACCGAAACATCGATCTGCCATGATTTTCCAATTGCTGGTATGATACACGATGAGGTGAAATAAAAGTATGTTTTCTACAACTTGGTGAGTGCCTGTACCTACAAAATTATTTTTATTACGTGGACTTAATTGACCATTACAGAGCATCACTGATTTGCACTTTAAAGCCGTGAGTGTGGACCGAATATCGTGTGTGTGTGTGTGTATATATATATATATATAGATATATATATATATGTATATGCACACAGTATATATATTTAGATATATAATGTAGCACATACGAGGAAACGTCCCCTTCCAAATCCTGCATTTGCTGCTGCATTTCTTCCGGTTTTATAGCATTATGCCTTTGATAAATCACCACCTAAAACATAGATGTACAGTACACTGATTTGGTGATATTTCCAAATAACTACTTCTGTCCATGTACTGTATGTGGTGAGATTTGAAATCAGCTACATACTGTGTACCAAAATGTTTAGATATTGATCATTAATATTGGGGTAGGTGGACATTCTAGTAAGCACCAGAATTACTAGAACAAAGGACAGTACATTCATAAGAATTAAGTAGAATTAACAATTTTTGTACAAAGTTTTTACTATCCCGTGTGATCTCGAAAATGAATGATACAGATCGTTTCTGTAGTTACAGGGAGGGGGTAATAAGAAGCAGAATGAGCAGGAGCAGATAGCACGGGCTTTTTATGATGCTGTTAGTTGTTGTAGGT